>NC_056737.1:144645370-144755370 GCF_019279795.1 Protopterus annectens
AGAAGGGCACCCTGAACACCCTGTCATACTGCCTACGCCCTAGAATGGGAGATCCCACATGGAACCCCAACATCTGTCATATACTGCCAGATTGAAGACACTCCGCTCTATTCAGTCACATACCGTCTGCTTAGAGGGGAGATGTTCCTGACATGCAAGGCCATGTCCAAACAGGAATTAATGGACATGCTCCACCTCAGAAGCAGGAGAGCAACCTGAACCACTAGTGCAAGTGACTTACACCTTAGCATGGATGTCGTTGGACATGTTGGAGGATGGAGTTATCACCGGAGACTCCTATGCTGTGGAATACAATCCCGGTCCATGTGAGGCAGAGCACCTTGCTGGCTCTGTTCAAGAGGTATCTTGACCTGTGGATGGAGGTCATGCGTTTACCGGTATCGTCACTGTGTCACTGCTGGAGAGAGGCACGACAAAATAATGGGCACAGTACTGTTTCCATATAAGGGGTGGTGTACGCCAACAAACTCTGGGCTAGGCTTTTACCTGCCTTAGGGAAGATAGCCTAGTATAAACCTATGTACCTATGAACTTATCTGACCATGTTGCATTATGTTCAGATGTGAACTACTTACAACAGCCTCATCCAACATCAGTAGTGTATTCCACAACATGGGTGTACATTGGCAAACACTACCGATGTGCCCTAGGCCATTTGTAATGCTAGTCGGAGAGTGTGTTTGTCCGTCAACACATTGTAAGTGTAGTTTGCCATGACATATGTCTTGTTTAGTATACTGTGCCTCTGTCTACCTGTGACATAACATTGATACCCAGGGTAAACCTACCATCTCCCATCCACTCATTAGGATTCCTGTTGAGGGAATCAGCGAGTGACTCTATGGATAACCTGTACTGGTAGTTTACTCATGCGTGGGGTGGCTTCTGTGTTATGGATAATGCAGTACAGCTTGTCCTATGTATGTCAGTGCTGGGGTTCAGGTCCCTCATGTGCATAGCTCCCTGCCATTCAGATTGTACAAGGTGCAGCATGTGCATTGATTCCAGCTTGGACATGGCTTTCTACATCAGGCACAGCTTGCGTCTGGGTGGACAGCATGGCAGTGTGTGGAGCTGCACTCTGTTTAATCAGGCGACACATTACATGTGTTCCAGCTCTTTCATACTCCTGGTGAGGTACTGTTGTAGACTTTACAGTTGCTGGATGTCTGCTGAGGTACACCCTACAGGGGCTGTTGTGGTCATTTCTAATGCTGATGAAAGATAACTGCAGAACCACAATGACCTCCCCTTAGCTAGATGTCAGAAAGCATGGACCATGCAATCACAAATAAAAACAAGACCCTCTCCACAAAGGGAAAGTGGCCTGTCTGGTGGACCCCAGCCATAAACAAACTGTATAACAGATGAGGGATACTAATGCAAGACAGAGCTACATCTCCAAAAGGGAAGACAGCTGAGATCAGCACTAGTAGAAAGCTACATTATCTCATAAAGACATGCAAGGTCAACTTGGGGACATAAATCACCAAAGAAAATGAAGGTAACCACACTGCTTTCTTCAGTTATGTCAGACACCTGGTTGGGAACCCTCAGATATGCTCAGAGTTGGTACACAACAACATATATTCCAGTGACCTGACAGATAATGGCAACATTCGCAGACAGCTTCAGTGCAATTTACCCCTCCCTCACCCCCAAAGAAGATAGTTATCACAGCTGTATGTAACCTCACTGTCATCTTGGATGTCCATGTGAGAGCCGCACTCAGCAAAGACAAGTACACAGCATCAATGGGACCTGATGGTATCCCCGGTTGCATGCTATGTGAACTCCAGAAGGAGCTGGACCCGTATATACAAATGTTATTTAACCTTAGCCTTGCTACAGGATATGTACCTGAACACTGGCGTACGGCAACAGTGGTCCCACTCCACAAAGGAGATGCCTCCACAGACCATGGCAACTACCACCACACAAGCTTAACCAGCCTTGTCTGCAAAGCTATGGGAAGAGTCATTATGGAGCTCTTACACAGAGACATTGCTGACCTACAGACCCTTGATCCCACCCAGTTCAGCTTTGTACAGGGCAGATCCTGCCTTTTGCACCTAGTTGACTACTATGAAACTGTCAGTAGGGCCATTGATGAGGGCTACGCAGTCCACACAGCCTACCTGCACTTGGCTAAGGCCTGTGACACAATACCCCACTCAGGCATCATAGACAAGCTCAAAGCTGACATATAACACCATATGTCACAGGATAGGTTGCAAAATGGCTAAGAAACAGAACCCATAAAGTCAACATTGCAGGTGCCTTGTCAGATTTAAAGCCAGTCACAGGTGGTGTCCCACAAGGATGTGTCCTGGGACCCCTCTTAATTGGTATTTACTTTTCAGATTTGAAAGCAAACATAGAAGGGTTGTGGCTGACAAAGTTTGCAGATGACTGCAACCTAGGCACCATAGTGAATACATCAGCCAGCACACACATCCTACAGAATGCCGTCACAAAGACGGATAGCTGGTGCCAGACTCATGGCCTGAAACTGAATGCAACTGATGTGTAGTCATCCCCTTTGGGAGGAACAAAGTACCCACAGATCAATACATAGACAGCAATCCACTGAGCACAGAAAACAAATCAGACACCTGGGGACACGTGTAGATAGTGACATCTCGTTTGACACCCATGTTGCCAAAGTGGTTAGAAAGATTTTCTATCTTGCCCACCTTATCATGGAGAGTTTTCCATCCAGATCATAGGAGGTCATTGTACCACTATACTTCTCCCTTATCAGGCCCATGATTGAATACAAAGCCCCATTTGGTATGTACCTCACCCAGCACTTGCAACAGCTGGAGAGACCCCAAAAGTACCTTACCATAAAGATCAGAGGTCTACAACACGTCATATGCTTCCAGAATAGAGGAAATCCAGCTTTATTCAGTGTCATACCGCATACTTACAGGTGACCTATGCCTGACATACAAGACCATGTCCAATCAGGATTTGGTGGACATGCTCCACTGCAAGCAATCCAAATCCACCAGAACCATGAGAGCTGAAGATTTGAACCTCAGCACATACATGTATAGGACATGCTGGAGGGGCAGAGTCATAACTCAGAGGCATCTCACACTCTAGCAGAGTATCCCAGTTCATGTTAGACAGAGTCCCTCACTGACTCTCTTCAAAAGACATCTGGACAACTGCATATGAGACAGAGGCACAGACTAGACAGAGGCACAGTCATGTTATTCAGTTACATAAGGGGGTCATAATGTGTCACTACTAAGTCAGAGGCACAATATTCGGAATCTATTCTGTACACTTATTACCACTATAAGGGGTGGCAATAGCCACATCACTATGGCTAGGCTTATACATGCACTAGGGCAGATAGCCTAGTAGTAAACTATGACACTATGAAACTATGGTGTATGTGTAGGTATTGTCAGTCAAGCACTATGATGTGGTTTTGGGGGCTTGATATCTCCCTGTATTCCAACATTGTTTTGTCTATTCCTTCTAGCATGTCTAGGGATCAGTTGCTAGTGTCCTCTCCTGCTCAGCTGGTGAACCAGGGAATATTGAGGCAATGTTACAATTGCCTCATGTACACTGACAACCCTCTCCTTCTCCCATAAAACACACATACATGTGAGAGATGCAACTATATAGCCAAAGTGGAGGCTGAGCTCTCTCAACATAAGACTAGCAAGACCAGAGAGAAGGTGAAGTTAACCACACACACCACAAACCCAGTCTCACATAGCACTATCACAACTTAAAATCATACACATAGACACACAAAGACATACTCGGAGGCTCTGATCAGAATTCTACCAAAACAGCAGTGGCCACCACAGCAGACACCCACACAACTGCCTCCACAGGGCACAGCACATGCAACACATAGACCACAGAGTCAGTGTGCCAAACAGTCACAGCCGTTAAGGCCAAACACAATGCCAGACACACTTGTCATAGGTGACTCCATAGTCAGACACACTGACGTCCCGCTCACCAGATCGAGTACAGAGGAGGTCACAGTAAGCTGCCTATCGGGCACTGGAATCCACCACATAATGCAAGCACTCAGGTCACTCAACTGCAAGTACAAGTCTGACTCAGTCATTATCCATGCTGGTGTGAACGACCTGAGATGTACCTCCCTGGACTACATGAAAGAGACATAGAGGATCTCTCTAATTATGTAGGCCAGGCAGGCATGACCCTGACCTTGAGCAGTATCCTACCTTCACCAAGTATGATGCCACATAAACAGAGACAAGATGATCAGCTGTAATAATTTGCTTAAACTATGGTGTCATTCAAAGGGGGTCCAATGTCTGTCTGCCTGGGATGACATGCTGGACAGGCCACGCTCATTTACAAGGGACGGCTTGCACCTGTCACCCCTGGGCTTCCGGATTTTGGCTGAGGCTCTTGCCACCCCCATTGTGCCTTTTTTATGCAAGAATCAGATTCTACACCTACCACCCTAGAACACAGAAAAGGAAAAACACTAAGGGTAATGCTGCTCAATGCCAGAAGTCTCAACCTAAAGCTGCACACACTCGACACCCTTCTCAGTATGTAGAACATTGATGTCTGTGCTGTGCCTGAAACCTGGTTCACGGCTTCTGACAGCACCCCGGCACTATCGGGTGTTACCTCATATCATGCGTTCCGGACCCAAAATCCGGACAACACCAAGAAAGGAGGGTGGGTGTCCATATTCATCAAGGGCACCCTCACCTGAAGGTTGGTGGCAACACACGATGCATCGGAGACCATCCAGGTGCAAGTAACCGTAGGCAAGACTGCTCTGCAGTTTGTAGCATGTTACATGCCACCCTCTCAAACTCAGTTACCTCACACAGCTGTCCTGAAAACACTGGAGAGGATAAATGTATCTCCGAACACCATCATACTGGGTGATTCCAACTATCCAAATATAGACTGGGATCACTACTCAAGCCCCAACACTCTAACCCAAAGTTTCCAAGAGTTCATACACTCAAATGCCATGGAACAACTAGTCACCATCCCCACAAGTGGAGACAACATACTAGAACTCATCATCACGAACATGGGGTCACACTGTTCAACACCAGAAGTATACCCATTATTGGTGAGATCAGATCATGAACTAATCTCAGTGGGAGCCCACATCCCACCCCCACCCCAGATAGAAAAACAAACAGTGAAGACCTTCTCAAAAGCCGACTTCACACTTCTAAAGACTGGTGTGGTCTCTTTCAAGGCCCTCAAGCCAGCGGACACCATTACCCAAGCTGCTGTATCACTTACAAATGCCTTCTACCAGCACCTCCAGGACTGCATGGATCAGGCAATCCCAAACAAAACAAAGAATCTTTGTACCACAGGCAAGCATCCAGTCTGGTGGACCCCAGCCATAAACAAGCTCTACAACAAAAGGAAGGAGCTACTACAAGATAGAGCAAAATCCGTAGAAGGGAAGACACCCCTGCTCATTATGAGTAAAACACTGGGTTCCCCCATACAATCATCCAAGGCAAATTTTGAGAGTAAACCCACTCAGGACTCAAGGGACAATCATGAGGCCTTTTTTACCTATGTTTGACACCTGGGAGGGAACTCCCAGATATGCTCAGAATTAGTTCGGAATGATGTAAATATCACTAAACCTACAGACATTGCCAACATACTGGCTGACAGGTTCAGTGCGGATTTCTCCCCCCCCCCAACTGGAGGGGTATCTATACCAGAGGATTGTAGCCCCAAACATCTAAAATGCTGGGGTGAGAACTGCTCTATCCAAGGCGAAAAACACTTTATCCATGGGACCAGATGGTGTCCCCGGTTGTTTGCTCCATGAACTCAATGAGGAATTAAACCCGCAGTTAGGGCAGCTGTTTAATCTTAGCCTCACCTCAGGATATGTGCCCAAGGAGTGGCATACAGCAATGGTGGACCCACTTCACAAAGGAGGTGCCTCCACCAACCCCGGAAACTACCATCCCATCAGCTTGACAAGCCTGGTCTGCTAAGCTATGGAGAGGATCATAATGGGAATAATAAATTAAGACATAGGGGACTTGCAAACGTTGGATCCAACCCAGTTTGGCTTTGTCACGGGCAGATCATGCCTTTTAAACTTGGTTGACTTTTTCAAGACAGTCACCCAGGCCATTGACGTGGGCAAGGCAGTCCACACAGCCTTCCTTGACCTGGCAAAGGCTTTCAACACAATACCCCACTTGGGTATCATTGAAAACATCACCAGCTTAAATGTGAACCCATACATCACAGGATGGGTTGCAAACTGCCTAAGTGACAGAACACACAGGGTCAAAGTTGCTGGTGCCATGTCACACTCCAAAACTGTCACAAGTGGTGTCCCACAGGGCTCAGTCCTGGGCCCACTTTTTTTCAGCATCTACTTTTCAGAAGTACAAGCAAACACAGGAGGATTATGGCTGACAAAGTTTGAAGATGACTGCAAACTGGGAACCATAGTTGGAAACCCATCTGACACAGACATCCTTCAGAAGGGTCTCATAGACACGGATTACTGGTGCCAGAGCCATGGCCTTACGTTAAATGCTAAACAATGCATAGTCATACCCTTCGGGAACAACAGGGTTACCCCTAGTTCCCATCTAGGTGGCAATCCTCTAAGCACAGAATAGGTTATCAGGGACCTGGGCACCCGGGTTGACAGTAATATTTTGTTTGACACTCACGTTGCCAGAGTAGGCCTGGGGCAGTTCCTGCTATTAGGACAGTGGTCTGCAGCAGGCTATATAGTAGTAGTCAGTTTTAGCCATTGGTATTTGACCATGGGTAATCCATGTTGCTTCTTGTTGTGGTACCAACATGGGTGTGTGGTTATCCATGCCATTTATTGCTAGTCACCCTCATTTTGTAGCTTGTTCCATGTTTTTGCACATGTATATCACTGTATGAGGTGTGACCTGGTAGTGTCAGGGTGCTGATGTGGGCTTTGACCCTGTTTTCTATTACAGCACTGATATCTACATTCTCTATACTGTGCGTTTACACTGCACGCATTTATACTTCTGGCATTGGGTAGCATTACATCTAGGTTCCTATCCCTTGTGGTACCTATGAGGTAGGTTTGTGTTTTTTGTGGTTTATGATTGGTGAGGGTGGATGTTAGTCGGGTCCTCAGGTGTGCATATGGTACATGGTATTACATTACTTAACACATGGTATTCATGCCTCAGGTGGTGCTGCAGGGCTGCCTCTGTTGGATGCACATACTACACTCCCTGTACATGTTTGGAAGCAGGTTGTGTCATGTTAGGCATCCCTGTTACTATATGAGTGAGTCAGAGCGGGTATCAGTCCCAGTGTTCCTACTGACCAAGTGTATGTGCTATGCGTTGCCTCTTTGCCAAGGCCAGGGCATACTGGACACACCTCCTTCTGCCTACTGGGACAAGGTCAGGTTGTTCCTCCTCCGAGTCACCCTCTGCCTGTGGTGGCCTTGGCAATGGTGGGGTGATGTTAGGCCCAGCCCTGTGCTGGTCCTGCTGCAGCTGTTTCTGCAGGATCATATTATTATTAGAAGGTCTCTGTCCACTCTGTAGCGCTCTACTATCTCCAGCTCATGTAACCCATGGTAGGTGACCCTGGGCCTGTATGCTCTTCCCCTTCTCCTCACTCTGGGTTGTCTGTCAGCATCTGCATTGTCACCACCCTCAGCAATTCGCCTATGCCTGATTATAACAGCTATGGCAGCCCCTAGCATTTCTGCTCTGAGTTCAGCTTTTTTCAGTTTTCAATTCTGATAGCTTACTTTCTTGCAGTATCTCTTCTGATAAACAGCCTGCACTGCTCTTTGCAGTGTTTTAAGTGCTGGGTTGGGCTTCTAGTCTGCCTGTGTAATTGCCTGCTTCCAATTGTTTCCAGCAATTAACTCTAGCAGTATCCTCTAGCAGTTTCCCTGTATTTTGGTTGTTTCCTGTTTCCTCTCTGTTTCCTCACGGGGAGCAATGTGCACACCAGCTTAAGTACGCTCACAGTTACTTAAACGCGCGCACACATCCTTACATGGTGTTACACGTGCGCACACATCCTTACACGGTGTGAACTTGGCTGATTCATGTTAAAACGCGCGCACACTGCCTTAAACACGCACGCGCTGCAAACCGCTGTAAACTGTTTGCAACACGCTCCACATGTTGAACCTGCCTTACACGAAGCGCACACGCCAAGATGCACGTATATCAAGAAACTTTGAGTGTAGGGATAGTGTAAACCTTCAATTTCTTGACTTTCCTAGTGTTCTATTGGGACACACCTCCCTCCCTCATGTCTGTCTGTCATCTGTCACCTTACATTGCCCTCCAATCTGGTACATTTGTTTCTATCCTCCCCCCCCCGTGATGTCACCTACCTCTTACTCAGTTCCTCCCCCTTCTCTAACTCTTACACTACTCAGAAAGTGCTCATTACCTATGTGGCAGTGTGATTCAGTATTGTAACCCTCATTTACATAGGATTGCCTAGTAATGCTTAGTTACATGTCTTACACGGAGCTTCCCCCCCTTGACAACCACTAAACGGAGGCCATATTGTTTTTGATCTACAAGTCCCTCCATTGACATTCCATGTAATACATAAATCCCACAATTGTGGACTTATAAGCTTCGGTTTTCAGTTTTAGGTAGCGCACCCTGTTTGCGCGGGTGTGCACTGCAGTTACACATCATAATCCCACGAAAAAAAAAAAGTTATATAACATATTTTTGCAACACTTTTTCATGCCAATGGCCACATATTTGGCCATTGGCATGCTTAATGAAACATATGCACCCTTTATTTGGAGCTGACATAGCTCCGTTTTAGATTTTGCAGAAATGTACTCAGTTGTCAGCTGAGTACATTTCTGCAGCTAACACGTCCGTTACACGGACTGGTTTCAGCTTCGTGGATTGCTCAAATACCTCATTTGCATATCTTTGAGCTGCAAATGAGGTATTGAGCATTTCCACGCCCAGTCCGTGTAAGAGACGTGTTAGCTGTCTCTTACACGGAGGTTTGGGCTGTACCTGAATCGGGAGGCTTACACGGAGGCTTACACTACTCTTGAACTCCGTGTAAGCCTTCCTGAATCTGGCCCTGTGTTTTATTAAACTCTTCATGGCTCCAGCAACTACTCTTTTGTTTATTATTGAATTTAGTTTTGTTGCTGCTGGATTTATCACCAGTACCTAGTTTTTATATTTTTATAACTGTTATAATTTAGCTTCTCTTAACTTTAAAACACTTGAAAAGAAAAAAAATATTCAAACCCAGGAAGACATCTATTTGTAACCCCACTTGCCAGATGAGCTCCCAGTATACTAATCTGTTCTCCCAGTTGCCGCACTTCATGCTTCTTTGCACTTTTTTTTTTTCAAAACAAAACATGTGAATTTCTTAAAATTTTTACACCTTAGTGGATGATTATGTATGGCATTATTTTTACCACATTAGTTAATACTGCTCAAGTTTATACATTTTGTTGCTGGAGATGCCTCCCTGTTTTTCCAAAATAAAATGCTTCACAGGAAGTGCAAATGGACAGATACACAAGCCCTGAAGCAATACAATTACAATATCTAGGTTTATATAGTAATATCTGGACCCTCAAGAATAAATTGGCATTACCTGCACCAACCATATCTGAACATTCCTGGTCTTTGATTATTTTGAAGATTTTGTGGTTTCATATAGCTACGTCCTTGATATTATAATATCTTTTGTAAATAAAAACTGGATATTTCCTAAATTTTGTATTAAATATTCCTTTCAAACAGATGCATGCCAATTCTTGCACTTTACTTATTTATAGGTTTATAGGTGTGTACTAACCCAATGATGACTAGGACCTTTATTACCCAGCCATGCAATCAAAATGTGACTCATAATTTTTATGTTTTAGACATTTTATAAGGGGTGATTTTTGGCTTTGACATGAATTACAAACTACCTTCCTCTGCCTATGAGGGACATAGGAGCCAGACCATGAGTGAATTTATGATTTTCCCATCCACTGGTCCAAGTCACACTTAAATATGGTAAAGAAGGGACATTGCTTCACATGGATGTGGAAAACCTATTCCAGAGAATGGGACTTCTCTGAGATACATATCTGTTTCTCTAAAATGTCCTATTTATGTCACAAGCAAAACTGACGTTTTTGAATCTTTTTGAATTTTGAATTATTTTGCAGTATTTATTTTAAAGTTCAAATTTTATTAGTGAACTAGGTGCATAATATATTTCAAGGAGTGAACTTCACACCCCCCACACTGCAAAGGTTCTGCTTGGTTTGTTTTTGACCCAATATAAGTTGAATATTGGGTTTTCTGAGACTTTGAGGGATAGCATGGATTTTTCTTTTTGTAACTATATGAGTTCCCAGATCCCTAACTAGTGAGTCAACTCTTAGGGGTGTTTTATTGATGGTGTAGTTTCCCATGGTGGCCATGTTCATAAATAGTATTATAATGCATTTCTTGGCATTGAGCTTTAAGCCGTGACTTTGGCACCAGTTATTTGCTTGTGCTAGACCTCCCTGAAGGGCGTTTTCATCTTTGTGGGATTCTATGACTGCTTCTAACTTGTGATCATTTGAAAACTTGGTCAGCCAGAGGCCTTTGACATTGACTTTGACCTCCGAGAAGTGGATGCTAAAGAGGAACTCCACTGGTGACCTACTTATTTGTGGAGACGGCCTCACCAATCATAACCTTCTGGGTCCTATCCATGAACCAGCTGCTATACAGCATGTTATAAAAGGGTTTATGCCTAGTTCCATAACAAATGCCTTAGCCAGATTAAGATAGGCAGTATGCACGTCTTTACCCTTGTCCATTGCCTTGATGACCTCTACAAAGAAGTCCACCAGGTTCAGTAGGCATGTCCTTTGTTTTACAAAGCCAAACCAGGATGGATTCAGTGTCTGGAGGTCTCTTAAGTCTTTGTTGATCTTTTCCATAATAATTCTTTCTACAACTTTGCAAATAACACTAGTCAAACTAATGGGTCTGTAGTTTACTGGATCTGTTGATGGCCCTCCCTTATGTAGGGGGGAGGCTGGCAGTTGCAGTCTTCCATTCTCATGGAACAAAGCCAGTTTTGAGGCTATATAGTTAAATACTGACTCTAGTGGCCCTGATAAGTCATATTTTGGACTATTCAGGAAGCATCCTGGAACGGTATTGGGGCCCATTGAGGCTGCAATCACGAATTTAGCAAGAACAGCCAGAACATGCCATCTTGACAGATTTATTTGGGAAGGGTGTGGCTGGGGGGTGAGTCGGGGATAAAGCTGGAACTCAATTTATCAGCCAGGTTAACTATATTGCAAGTCTCAGTGAATGTGGCACCATTAACCATCAATTCAGCACACAACTGTGTGCCGCTCTTTGGGTTTCTGACATAGCTGAAGAAGGTCTTATGGTTGTCTTTGCTTGGGAGACTATTTTAATCTCAAAGTTAGCTTTATTTGACTTAATAATTGCCTGTTTAATTTGATGAGTGCGTTCTTATCTTTATGGAAGTTACACTTCCTGATTTTTACCATATTTAAATTGGGATGCTCCCAGGGCAGTTTATTTTTGGAGTTAGTTATGGGCTTACTTATGCTAGATACAGCAGTTTCTATGCAGCCATTGACATGGTGGCATTGGTGGTGGTGGCGGTGGTGCAGCATTATCTCGTATGTGCGACTTCGGGGTCCATATGTTGGAGAATCTGGTGGGCATTAGCACTAATTAGTGAAAGGTGTTTGTATTTATGAAGTCCAGGAACATGTACACTTGCAAATCTGAGGCCATGTACGCTTTCCTGTCTTACAGAATGGTAATTAAGTCACCCATGAGTAGGGTATTTGGTTGGATAATAAATGTATGTATAATAATAATTAAAGTAAGTATGCACTGTGAGTTTCTTGGCACTTGAAGGGTTACTTTTAGCTAGTTAGTATGTGGTATGGGATTTTATCTATGCTTATATGCATGCGGAGAAACTCCAGTGCATCAACCTGTTTATCCAACCTAGAGGTGTGCTTATTATTGATGTATATCAAGACACCTTCACCTTTAGCCACTTTCTGTGCAGCTACTCGTCTAAACATGTGAAAGGCACTGAAACCTTACACTGCTGGGGTACTCTCTGCAGCTTTAATCATGTCTCAGTAAGTACACAGATGTGTATGTACTTGAGAGTTAAGATGGCTTGGAGAGAGTGTATTTTTTTGTTGAGGCTCTTGGCACTGTTGAGTTGATTTTGCTATGTTTATAGGTTTGTGTCAATATGGCATTGCCTAAAAAGGCACTATGAAGGGGGGGGGGGGGTTACATTTTACCTAGTAGTCAAAAGCCTAGAGGGGAACAGGTCAAGACCATCCTTGGCAATGTGGTCCATTAATCATGTCCTCTCATTCTGACAACTATTAGATCCCCTAAGAAAGACACCAGAAACTCAGCTGTTTGTTAAAATCAATCCTTTTTTGTTTCTGTTGTGGCATTGATGTTATGTTGTTTGAGAACCTAAGTGCCATTGCTGTAAATTATTTGTTAAAACCAGTTGTTTCCTTGACATTAGAAAGTGGTTTTAAAAAGATAGGGACAGATTTGGAGTGCTTCAGTTCATCCATACTGCAGTCCTTGCCCTCTCTGGGCCTTCCCCAGTTATTCTCTGATATATAAATACTATGGGAAGAAATAGCCAGGGAATTGTTATGGCTAGGCTTGTATAGGCCCTAGGGTTGATAGCCTAGTACCAACCTATGAACATGTAATCACTTTCCTACCTACCTCTGTGGCCTACATACAACTCATAAATCATGAACTTAAGTGGTTCTTCTAGCATGTTCTAGTTATTTCTCATTCTCTCACTTCAATGCCATTTGCCTACTCCTCATCTGTTCTTGCTGGGGGAAAGGTAAAAAAAAGAAGTTGTGTCCTTAACCCAGTACAGTGGACTTAATAGTACATTTTCTGTCCACCATGTCAGTATTAGTAAGTGGCATTCCATAATTAGCAGACACACACATCAATGCTTCAGAAGGAATCACAGGCTCTCCTGCTTTCAGTAGGAATGCTGATGCAATTGTAATTCCAATAAGCCCTCCTTAGTCAACAATAAGTGGCGTATGCTGGGAAAGAAAAAAGCAGCAAGAAACATGGGTGCTAATAACTTCTTTTATTTCAAGGATTGTTTCAATTTTACAGCAAACAGAAAGTCTTATACATCTTCTTCTAGCTCACTACTGCCAGCTATTGGCATAGCATTGTAGTTCACCTCAAATAATCTGAGAAGGATATTGAGGGAAAATGTTAGCCTCTGCCCCTGTTAATCATTCTGAAGATTTGACCATCATCAAAGATCTTTTAAGATAATTTTCTGTAAAGAAAATGTCTGGTTGAAGGCTTGTTCTGAATGATCACATATATAAGCTTGAAAAACTATTCTGTTTTACTTACATGTAGATCTGTAAAGAAAAACGTGGCTATGCAAGATGCATTGCACTCTGGAGCCTTTGAGGTATATGAGAAAGTTATAGCTCACAGGCTGAACTTTGTGAAACAAAATGCCATTTCCCTTCTTTTTACTGAGGTAGGAATACATTATATTGGACTGTATATAAATATGGCCTTAGGTAATGGCTAGATTAGCTGAAGCTGGACCAAATGAGAACTTTCTCTTTTTACTGTATTATCTAACTTTCAGAAGTGTGTTAGAACCAGTTCCTAGCTGACTAGCAATTCTCATGATGATGCTGCAAACCTTTTGATGTCAGAACCAGAAAGACTGCTGCCAAACAATAGGACGATGTCATAGCCCTCAACCAATCAGGAATGAATCTCAACAGAATCAGGGCAAATCCAGAAATAATCAAGGACAATCATGGACACTTTTAAAATATATGCACTATTAACGAGAGATTAACCAAATAAGAGAATGTGAATTAATACACATTTTATGAACTAAAAGAAGTCTATAACTTTAATTACTATCATTATTTATTAAGTGCAATTCATCACCTTTTCTCCAGCAGTCATCAGTTTTAAGAGGGATTAAGAGGCACAGACCTAAAACTTGTGTCAAAATCAGGGACAATTTAGAGGTACGGTGGATGTCCTTGCAGCTGTCACCAGACCAAAAGAGAATGGCTGTAAATTCTAATAGTGATGATTTTGTGAGACATTTGGGGTGGAATGAATAAATAAGATGAAAATGTGTCTTCCGTGAGCTTGGTAAATATCCATGCATATTGTGAAATAAAGGGTACCAGAGAAGAAATAGAGTTTAGTAATAACGACACCAAAGCAGAAAAGCAAAAACAACAAATTGACCACATACCTAGTCAAAAACAGTACAGATTTATTAAGGAATATAGTTTATCCTGCACTTCCCTACCTTGGAATTTTTTCAAGGTTATAATGCCAAAAGTGAGCCTGTAAGATCCCTCATTTTGGGTGAAAAGAATCTTCAATATAACCTTTTATGACTTTAGGTCTATGGGATTATTATATATTTTGTTATATAAGAAAATATGAACCTGGTCCAATAGTCTGGCAGTTTGTTCAGAAAACTCAGGGTACAAGCCATTGATGAGCGACTTCCTGTGCTACAGGGTTTGATTCCTATGGTCTTCACTTAGCTAGAATGTGAAACTGAGCAAGAATTTAATCAGTGCTTTGGGTCAGTTGGGAATTTGTGCTAGACTCCTTAATGGTCTCCTGGATTGCATGGCTAATGACTACCTATTAATCTGTTAATACCCTTCAACTGTTAAGAATTTAAAGGAATGCCTCTAGTGTATTTCATACTTACTCTAACCATTATAAAATTGTAAATCATTTTGAGAATGTTCAAGTTAATAGTATTAACTTTTAAAAAGTGCCCCGAATTTGGGGCCATTACTTTTTGATTTGTCTGTAACATTGGATATAATAGCTGAAAGGTATGTCTGTTTGTAAGTTTAGAAATGAGTACAGATGAGAACTTCATATTATGCTTTGGTTTTGTGGAAAGAACATTTTGTCTTCTCGTGCACTAGCTTAGTGTAAGCAATTCCTTGAGGGACTTCTACTACAGCGTGAAGACATTTATTCAGAGACAGACTTTTTGAATGGGGGATCACATACCTTTCAGCTTTGGTAATCTGGAAATAATAGCATATGTAAAGGGATGCTAGGGTGAAGATCTCTTCTATGGAGGATAGTATACTCTGCCTCATCTGTTAAAAAGTTGGTGGTAATGCCATTTGAACATTTTTGCTTGAGAAGCCTAACTTCAAATAAAAACTGTCCAGATGTTGACAAAAATTATAATTTTTTCATCTCAATGGGACATTTTTCATAGTCCTGATAATGGAGAGGGGCAATGACAGATATGAATGATGCATTATTTTTCATTTTTTTGCAGGAAAATGGCTTATGTTGGAGGAGCTTGCTTCTAATTTTTCCCCAGTCTTTTGTGCTCCATTATAACTTTCTATTTTGAATTAATTACAGGGGATTGAAAAAGTTATTTTTTCTTGCCCACTTTTTGTTTTATCCTGCTTTTCTTTTGGGGAGGGGCTAAGACAATATTTCGAAGATTTAAATCAAACATGATTTTTAGGGTTCAAAGTATCATCCAATAGAGCTACTTGCTCCAGTTAATCATGATGAAGAAGACATTATCTTCCTGAAATCTGGAAAATCTCATACATCATACCTCTACACAAAGGGGGTAACTCTAAAGAGTTAACAAACTATCGGCCCATAGCAATACTCTCACCTCTGTCCAAAATATTGGAAAGATGTGTACACTCACAACTTATGGATTACCTCAACACTCATAACCTTCTCAAAAACACTCAACACGGTTTCAGGCCCTATCACAGCACCACAATTGCACTTATGTCATTCACTTACACATTTAATAACCACAGAAATAATGGTAACTATGTCTCTGCTGTCTCTCTTGGCCTCTCCAAGGCTTTTGATATGGTCAACCACAACAAGCTGATGAACTCCCTTTCCTAACTAAATATTAGTAATACTACCATGTCCTGGTTCCAAAGCTATTTGTCAGGTAGGCAGCAAGCAGTACAATGGAGGCAGGAACTCTCACCTTCTTTTACCAGTCACTCTTGGAGTTCCCCAAGGCTCATCCTTGGGCCTTTACTCTTCTCTGTCTTCATTAATAACCTTCATACTTCCACTCTAGAAGCCTCAGTCATCCAATACGCGGATGACTCAACATGAATCTGCTCTTCTCCTTCCCTCCAAGAACTGCAGGTCCAAAACACAGGCCTCCTTCCTCTCCATGGAAAAATTGCTTACCAGCTCTCAATTAATACTTAATCCCAATAAAACTAATCTTCTCATCTTCTGCCCACTAATCACTCTTCTCCCCCTCCACCCTCATTAACTACCCTTTTTAACAACAATACAGCCATCTCACCAGTCACACACAGCAAATTCCTAGGCATAGAAACTGACTGCAACATGGAGTTTGATACTCACATTTCACTCACCATAGAGAAAGTACACAAAAACTGGGGGGACTATATAGAAACAAAACATTCCTCACAAATAGTACCAGAGCTAAATTAGCAGAAACACATCTCATCTCCACACTTCTGTCTGCCTCTCCATCCTCACCAATGGCAGAAAATCAGAATTATCCAAACTTGACACCTGCTTTAACCAAATTGCAAGCCGCAACCAACAGCCCCAATAAAACTCACCACTGCACTGCCCTTAAACAACTCAACTGGCGGAACGCCCCCTTCTCCTTCTCTATAACCAGCTCATACTGACCTATAAGACATTCGACTACCCCCAAAAAGCTCTGCACTACAAAACTTAATACACTCTCATACTAATACTAGGGTTTTACACTCCAGCAACAATCTGCTTCTTCAGATCACTAAGTCCAATAACTCTGCAGGAGCCTCCTTCTACTCTAACTATATTTCGAGAAAATGGAACTCTCTGCCCCCATAACAGGCACAACATCTTTATCTCAGTTCAGGAAATCTCTAAAAACATACTTGCAAACTAACTGGATGTGCTACTGTGACACCCCAGGCTAATCTTTCTCCATCCTTTAGGCTGACCCCCCCCCCCGTCAAATCTCCCCCCTCTTTGTCATTCATTAGACATTAGATTTCTCTTTTTATTGTTTGTCTCAATTCTCTATGTTCACTTTTCTTCCATATTCCCTCTCCCACTTCCAAAAGTATGTTAATTATGTACAGCCTATAATTTTGTATCAGTCTATATATTTCTAAAGACATACTGTTCACTGTATAATCTTATCTTAACTTTCTTATGCTTTATTGATATGTAAATAAATCTCATCCTTGTCTTATAATGAATTAGTAACGTGCTGTAACTGGAGCCTTTCTCCCTGGGCCTCTGCTGAAAAAGGACTTGTGTCCAGTCGGACTATCGGTTAACAAATGTAAAATAAAATAAAATAAAATAAATAAAATAAATTATCTGACATTGCCCCTCTCATACATGTATCAGTGACATCATAATTACATCAGGTGCATGAACTGGGATGGGTGGCTGTAGTCATTAGTATGGTGAGAATTGGGGATTAGGGGCTGTATATGGCATTACCTATGGCTCATAGATACAAGGGAGAGGAAAAGGTATCATAACTATGACCTTCACACAGTATAATACCACACCCACTAAATTACATGTTTTGCCCACAGGTGCCCACAGGTGTTTATGTACTAGCATGGGCACTAAAGGGAAGCAGTGGCTGTAAAAATTCAAAGCCCAAGAGAACAAAGTGCTACTGCACTTCCTACTCACACATGGTATGCCTGTCCTGGTCAAGGCCACACTGCGATCAGATTTTTCTGGGTGTGTTGCAGGACGTGAATGCTATGGGTAGCCATAATAAGTCTGAAACAGGTCTGATAAAGGGTTAATAATATTACAGTCTATGCAAAGGAAAGGGCGCAGGACATTGTGACAGATAGATCCATTAAGTGCATCACCAACACTGCAGCATATCACAGAGGCTGAAAATTTTGGTCTCACTCACTGGCTGGGGCATAGTCACCCTTCATTTCTGCTGGTGGCTTGGATGTGGGAGCTGGGCTAGCACCAACCACCCATGTGTCTGTTGGAAATGTGCCAGTTTAGTGATGTCCATTACAGCACAGTATAGCACACTCCCCTGCATTTGAAGGCAGTGATGACCAAGATCCACCTTCATATTTGTCTTTTCAGGCACCTCTGGTAGTAACAGTAACAACCTACTTGATAATGTTTGTATGTCAAATTATGCTATAGCTGTACTTTTGTTGTAGCTCTAATCTGTTGTACTATGTATGCAAAGGGTTTTAGATGATATGTGTGGGCATACAGTGTTATTATGTTTGTTCCTGCTTCATAGGTTCTACTGATGAAGGATTCTGTACAGCAGGACGACATATGGCTAATATCATTGTGTCACCTGTGGCTGATGATGGCAACATGTAAGTGACACAGACTAATGACACAGTGACACCATGTGCAACACTACAGGGGAGGGGTCACCAATATCACCATAACAGCTACCCTATAGAGGTACAGGCTGAACACACAGCCTCTCCATGGCATAATGGGAGCTTCCACTTGAAAGTCTATCTGTGCCTCCAGCACACCCAGTATCTGAAATATGCAACAACTCTGAAATGTACATACCCACCATAGATGATAGACATTGGGAGAGTCAGGCACTGCCATGACTTCAGGACCATCCCTAATATGGCTGATACACATGACAGTGACCAGCAGATGTGCAGGTCAGTGATCCAGGCACAATCATTTGTTATACACAAGTGGACACAGTGTATTCCAGGATGTACAACAAGTGGAAAGTAAAATGAAATACATGGACAGGGAGCAGACAACATTGCTAAGGTCACTGGTGGCAAATATTGCCTCCAGTAACAACTCCATGAAACATTACAACCTGCCTGCAATCTGCCTCCATAACCTGTGCTTTCCATTCCTTTGGGAAGGTCAGGCTAGAGGAGGATAAACACATACTGTTCCAAGTCAAACTGCTGAACCCATTGGAAAGCACACTTGCTATCATCTGTAAGCACACAGACTGATGCACCTAGTTATGGGCATTGTCCAGTTCACGGCTGCAGGCACTCACTCGGTTTAAGATCTTAGAGGTCACTCAGGCTGCCCATGCATGTTCATGTAGTTCTGCCACATTTATGTCATCTTTGGACACACAGTTTGCCAGCCATAGTTGTGGTCAGTGATCACTTCATTAGTAATATCTCTCATCAGAAAAAGTCCCACTGTATAACCCATCAGTGTGTAAACTCATGGACCCATAGTTGAACAACTTCCCCATCCCAGACCACATTAAGCCCCAACAGCAAGCCGGTGCAGTGGACACCACCAGTGGTCCTGCTGTGGCAGCCTGACCATTGGAGGATGTGATCTCTGATTCTCCACAACCTCTCAGAATATGTGGCTACTGTTTTCACCTCCTATGACTCTACTCCATCTCATAATGATGCAGTAACCTGTCTGTATGTCCCACTCACCACATGATAACTACTGTGCCTTGCCCACCCCCTAACTTGTCTGGGTATGGTTATGCCCAATATTACTGCTTTGCATACCTGAGATGTAATAATGCATTCATCATTTTACTCTGTTTTCTGTGTATGGCCTCTATACTTGTAAACACTGTCTCTTTTCCAGTGCTGTTTCCACCACTGCCTTGGCTGTGTTACTGTCTTCCTCATTTGACTTTCCACCCTGCCCTTCTACTTCTGGCACAACTAGTGTGGAAGGTACTGCCAAGATGTTAACCTGCTGCTTCACCTATTTACAGAATGCCATGTTGTTCTGCCTTTGCGCTACAATAGAAATCTTGCTTCAGATTTTAGGACTAGAAACTACACCAGGGATTTTGTATACTTCATATAATACAGTTTGGATTTTTCTCCACATTTTGCCTAAATACATTCTTTTTAATAATATGTACGATAGCCAGCACATTTTATAAAAGAAGTTGTTTCATTTAACTCTAAGAATCTGCCTTGTCCAAATGATCTTACAGCTTCTAAAGAGACACTGAGCTTAAATAACAAGAACCAGATCACTGCTATACACTCCAAAAAGGAAGCCAATCTGGTGGTCCCCTGCCATAAACAAACTCTACAACAGAAGAAAAGAAACTGTTGCAAAAGAGTAAAATGTCATGAGTGGAGGAACTCCCTAGCCAGCCCTCAGTAGAAGCTGAGATCCCTCATAAAATCCTCCAAAGCTGGTTAGGAAAACAATTTAGGGGCATGCGGAGAAACTCCAGTGCATCAACCTGTTTATCCAACCTAGAGGTGTGCTTATTATTGATGTATATCAAGACACCTTCACCTTTAGCCACTTTCTGTGCAGCTACTGCCTAAACATGTGAAAGGCACTGAAACCTTACACTGCTGGGGTACTCTCTGCAGCTTTAATCATGTCTCAGTAAGTACACAGATGTGTATGTACTTGAGAGTTAAGATGGCTTGGAGAGAGTGTATTTTTTTGTTGAGGCTCTTGGCACTGTTGAGTTGATTTTGCTATGTTTATAGGTTTGTGTCAATATAGCATTGCCTAAAAAGGCACTATGGAGGGGGGGGGGTGGTTACATTTTTACCTAGTATTCAAAAGCCTAGAGGGGAACAGGTGAAGACCATCCTTGGCAATGTGGTCCATTAATCATGTCGTCTCATTCTGACAACTATTAGATCCCCCAAGAAAGACACCAGAAACTCAGCTGGTTGTTAAAATCAATCCTTTTTTGTTTCTGTTGTGGCATTGATGTTATGTTGTTTGAGAACCTAAGTGCCATTGCTGTAAATTATTTGTTAAAACCAGTTGTTTCCTTGACATTAGAAAGTGGTTTTAAAAAGATAGGGACAGATTTGGAGTGCTTCAGTTCATCCATACTGCAGTCCTTGCCCTCTCTGGGCCTTCCCCAGTTATTCTCTGATATATAAATACTATGGGAAGAAATAGCCAGGGAATTGTTATGGCTAGGCTTGTATAGGCCCTAGGGTTGATAGCCTAGTACCAACCTATGAACATGTAATCACTTTCCTACCTACCTCTGTGGCCTACATACAACTCATAAATCATGAACTTAAGTGGTTCTTCTAGCATGTTCTAGTTATTTCTCATTCTCTCACTTCAATGCCATTTGCCTACTCCTCATCTGTTCTTGCTGGGGGAAAGCTAAAAGAAGTTGTGTCCTTAACCCAGTACAGTGGACTTAATAGTACATTTTCTGTCCACCATGTCAGTATTAGTAAGTGGCATTCCATAATTAGCAGACACACACATCAATGCTTCAGAAGGAATCACAGGCTCTCCTGCTTTCAGTAGGAATGCTGATGCAATTGTAATTCCAATAAGCCCTCCTTAGTCAACAATAAGTGGCGTATGCTGGGAAAGAAAAAAGCAGCAAGAAACATGGGTGCTAATAACTTCTTTTATTTCAAGGATTGTTTCAATTTTACAGCAAACAGAAAGTCTTATACATCTTCTTCTAGCTCACTACTGCCAGCTATTGGCATAGCATTGTAGTTCACCTCAAATAATCTGAGAAGGATATTGAGGGAAAATGTTAGCCTCTGCCCCTGTTAATCATTCTGAAGATTTGACCATCATCAAAGATCTTTTAAGATAATTTTCTGTAAAGAAAATGTCTGGTTGAAGGCTTGTTCTGAATGATCACATATATAAGCTTGAAAAACTATTCTGTTTTACTTACATGTAGATCTGTAAAGAAAAACGTGGCTATGCAAGATGCATTGCACTCTGGAGCCTTTGAGGTATATGAGAAAGTTATAGCTCACAGGCTGAACTTTAATGAAACAAAATGCCATTTCCCTTCTTTTTACTGAGGTAGGAATACATTATATTGGACTGTATATAAATATGGCCTTAGGTAATGGCTAGATTAGCTGAAGCTGGACCAAATGAGAACTTTCTCTTTTTACTGTATTATCTAACTTTCAGAAGTGTGTTAGAACCAGTTCCTAGCTGACTAGCAATTCTCATGATGATGCTGCAAACCTTTTGATGTCAGAACCAGAAAGACTGCTGCCAAACAATAGGACGATGTCATAGCCCTCAACCAATCAGGAATGAATCTCAACAGAATCAGGGCAAATCCAGAAATAATCAAGGACAATCATGGACACTTTTAAAATATATGCACTATTAACTTGAGAGATTAACCAAATAAGAGAATGTGAATTAATACACATTTTATGAACTAAAAGAAGTCTATAACTTTAATTACTATCATTATTTATTAAGTGCAATTCATCACCTTTTCTCCAGCAGTCATCAGTTTTAAGAGGGATTAAGAGGCACAGACCTAAAACTTGTGTCAAAATCAGGGACAATTTAGAGGTACGGTGGATGTCCTTGCAGCTGTCACCAGACCAAAAGAGAATGGCTGTAAATTCTAATAGTGATGATTTTGTGAGACATTTGGGGTGGAATGAATAAATAAGATGAAAATGTGTCTTCCGTGAGCTTGGTAAATATCCATGCATATTGTGAAATAAAGGGTACCAGAGAAGAAATAGAGTTTAGTAATAACGACACCAAAGCAGAAAAACAAAAAACAACAAATTGGCCACATACCTAGTTAAAAACAGTACAGATTAATTAAGGAATATAGTTTATCCTGCACTTCCCTACCTTGGAATTTTTTTCAAGGTTATAATGCCAAAAGTGAGCCTGTAAGATCCCTCATTTTGGGTGAAAAGAATCTTCAATATAACCTTTTATGACTTTAGGTCTATGGGATTATTATATATTTTGTTATATAAGAAAATATGAACCTGGTCCAATAGTCTGGCAGTTTGTTCAGAAAACTCAGGGTACAAGCCATTGATGAGCGACTTCCTGTGCTACAGGGTTTGATTCCTATGGTCTTCACTTAGCTAGAATGTGAAACTGAGCAAGAATTTAATCAGTGCTTTGGGTCAGTTGGGAATTTGTGCTAGACTCCTTAATGGTCTCCTGGATTGCATGGCTAATGACTACCTATTAATCTGTTAATACCCTTCAACTGTTAAGAATTTAAAGGAATGCCTCTAGTGTATTTCATACTTACTCTAACCATTATAAAATTGTAAATCATTTTGAGAATGTTCAAGTTAATAGTATTAACTTTTAAAAAGTGCCCCGAATTTGGGGCCATTACTTTTTGATTTGTCTGTAACATTGGATATAATAGCTGAAAGGTATGTCTGTTTGTAAGTTTAGAAATGAGTACAGATGAGAACTTCATATTATGCTTTGGTTTTGTGGAAAGAACATTTTGTCTTCTGCGTAGCACTAGCTTAGTGTAAGCAATTCCTTGAGGGACTTCTACTACAGCGTGAAGACATTTATTCAGAGACAGACTTTTTGAATGGGGGATCACATACCTTTCAGCTTTGGTAATCTGGAAATAATAGCATATGTAAAGGGATGCTAGGGTGAAGATCTCTTCTATGGAGGATAGTATACTCTGCCTCATCTGTTAAAAAGTTGGTGGTAATGCCATTTGAACATTTTTGCTTGAGAAGCCTAACTTCAAATAAAAACTGTCCAGATGTTGACAAAAATTATAATTTTTTCATCTCAATGGGACATTTTTCATAGTCCTGATAATGGAGAGGGGCAATGACAGATATGAATGATGCATTATTTTTCATTTTTTTGCAGGAAAATGGCTTATGTTGGAGGAGCTTGCTTCTAATTTTTCCCCAGTCTTTTTGTGCTCCATTATAACTTTCTATTTTGAATTAATTACAGGGGATTGAAAAAGTTATTTTTTCTTGCCCACTTTTTGTTTTATCCTGCTTTTCTTTTGGGGAGGGGCTAAGACAATATTTCGAAGATTTAAATCAAACATGATTTTTAGGGTTCAAAGTATCATCCAATAGAGCTACTTGCTCCAGTTAATCATGATGAAGAAGACATTATCTTCCTGAAATCTGGAAAATCTCATACATCATACCTCTACACAAAGGGGGTAACTCTAAAGAGTTAACAAACTATCGGCCCATAGCAATACTCTCACCTCTGTCCAAAATATTGGAAAGATGTGTACACTCACAACTTATGGATTACCTCAACACTCATAACCTTCTCAAAAACACTCAACACGGTTTCAGGCCCTATCACAGCACCACAATTGCACTTATGTCATTCACTTACACATTTAATAACCACAGAAATAATGGTAACTATGTCTCTGCTGTCTCTCTTGGCCTCTCCAAGGCTTTTGATATGGTCAACCACAACAAGCTGATGAACTCCCTTTCCTAACTAAATATTAGTAATACTACCATGTCCTGGTTCCAAAGCTATTTGTCAGGTAGGCAGCAAGCAGTACAATGGAGGCAGGAACTCTCACCTTCTTTTACCAGTCACTCTTGGAGTTCCCCAAGGCTCATCCTTGGGCCTTTACTCTTCTCTGTCTTCATTAATAACCTTCATACTTCCACTCTAGAAGCCTCAGTCATCCAATACGCGGATGACTCAACATGAATCTGCTCTTCTCCTTCCCTCCAAGAACTGCAGGTCCAAAACACAGGCCTCCTTCCTCTCCATGGAAAAATTGCTTACCAGCTCTCAATTAATACTTAATCCCAATAAAACTAATCTTCTCATCTTCTGCCCACTAATCACTCTTCTCCCCCTCCACCCTCATTAACTACCCTTTTTAACAACAATACAGCCATCTCACCAGTCACACACAGCAAATTCCTAGGCATAGAAACTGACTGCAACATGGAGTTTGATACTCACATTTCACTCACCATAGAGAAAGTACACAAAAACTGGGGGGACTATATAGAAACAAAACATTCCTCACAAATAGTACCAGAGCTAAATTAGCAGAAACACATCTCATCTCCACACTTCTGTCTGCCTCTCCCATCCTCACCAATGGCAGAAAATCAGAATTATCCAAACTTGACACCTGCTTTAACCAAATTGCAAGCTTCGCAACCAACAGCCCCAATAAAACTCACCACTGCACTGCCCTTAAACAACTCAACTGGCTTGAACTCCCCCTTCTCCTTCTCTATAACCAGCTCATACTGACCTATAAGACATTCGACTACCCCCAAAAAGCTCTGCACTACAAAACTTAATACACTCTCATACTAATACTAGGGTTTTACACTCCAGCAACAATCTGCTTCTTCAGATCACTAAGTCCAATAACTCTGCAGGAGCCTCCTTCTACTCTAACTATATTTCGAGAAAATGGAACTCTCTGCCCCCATAACAGGCACAACATCTTTATCTCAGTTCAGGAAATCTCTAAAAACATACTTGCAAACTAACTGGATGTGCTACTGTGACACCCCAGGCTAATCTTTCTCCATCCTTTAGGCTGACCCCCGTCAAATCTCCCCTCTTTGTCATTCATTAGACATTAGATTTCTTTTTATTGTTTGTCTCAATTCTCTATGTTCACTTTTCTTCCATATTCCCTCTCCCACTTCCAAAAGTATGTTAATTATGTACAGCCTATAATTTTGTATCAGTCTATATATTTCTAAAGACATACTGTTCACTGTATAATCTTATCTTAACTTTCTTATGCTTTATTGATATGTAAATAAATCTCATCCTTGTCTTATAATGAATTAGTAACGTGCTGTAACTGGAGCCTTTCTCCCTGGGCCTCTGCTGAAAAAGGACTTGTGTCCAGTCGGACTATCCCGGTTAACAAATGTAAAATAAAATAAAATAAAATAAATAAAATAAATTATCTGACATTGCCCCTCTCATACATGTATCAGTGACATCATAATTACATCAGGTGCATGAACTGGGATGGGTGGCTGTAGTCATTAGTATGGTAGAGAATTGGGGGATTAGGGGGCTGTATATGGCATTAATTATGGCTCATAGATACAAAGGGGAGAGGAAAAGGTATCCTTAACTATGACCTTCACACAGTATAATACCCGCACCCACTAAATTACATGTTTTGCCCACAGGTGCCCACAGGTGTTTATGTACTAGCATGGGCACTCAAGGGAAGCAGTGGCTGTAATAATTCAAAGCCCAAGAGAACAAAGTGCTACTGCACTTCCTACTCACACATGGTATGCCTGTCCTGGTCAAGGCCACACTGCGATCAGATTTTTCTGGGTGTGTTGCAGGATGTGAATGCTATGGGTAGCCATAATAAGTCTTTGAAACAGGTCTGATAAAGGGTTAATAATATTACAGTCTATGCAAAGGAAAGGGCGCAGGACATTGTGACAGATAGATCCATTAAGTGCATCACCAACACTGCAGCATATCACAGAGGCTGAAAATTTTGGTCTCACTCACTGGCTGGGGCATAGTCACCCTTCATTTCTGCTGGTGGCTTGGATGTGGGAGCTGGGCTAGCACCAACCACCCATGTGTCTGTTGGAAATGTGCCAGTTTAGTGATGTCCATTACAGCACAGTATAGCACACTCCCCTGCATTTGAAGGCAGTGATGACCAAGATCCACCTTCATATTTGTCTTTTCAGGCACCTCTGGTAGGTAACAGTAACAACCTACTTGATAATGTTTGTATGTCAAATTATGCTATAGCTGTACTTTTGTTGTAGCTCTAATCTGTTGTACTATGTATGCAAAGGGGGATTTTAGATGATATGTGTGGGCATACAGTGTTATTATGTTTGTTCCTGCTTCATAGGTTCTACTGATGAAGGATTCTGTACAGCAGGACGACATATGGCTAATATCATTGTGTCACCTGTGGCTGATGATGGCAACATGTAAGTGACACAGACTAATGACACAGTGACACCATGTGCAACACTACAGGGGAGGGGTCACCAATATCCACCATAACAGCTACCCCTATAGAGGTACAGGCTGAACACACAGCCTCTCCATGGCATAATGGGAGCTTCCACTTGAAAGTCCTATCTGTGCCTCCAGCACACCCAGTATCTGAAATATGCAACAACTCTGAAATGTACATACCCACCATAGATGATAGACATTGGGAGAGTCAGGCACTGCCATGACTTCAGGACCATCCCTAATATGGCTGATACACATGACAGTGACCAGCAGATGTGCAGGTCAGTGATCCAGGCACAATCATTTGTTATACACAAGTGGACACAGTGTATTCCAGGATGTACAACAAGTGGAAAGTAAAATGAAATACATGGACAGGGAGCAGACAACATTGCTAAGGTCACTGGTGGCAAATATTGCCTCCAGTAACAACTCCATGAGAAACATTACAACCTGCCTGCAATCTGCCTCCATAACCTATGCTTTCCATTCCTTTGGGAAGGTCAGGCTAGAGGGAGGATAAACACATACTGTTCCAAGTCAAACTGCTGAACCCATTGGAAAGCACACTTGCTATCATCTGTAAGCACACAGACTGATGCACCTAGTTATGGGCATTGTCCAGTTCACGGCTGCAGGCACTCACTCGGTTTAAGATCTTAGAGGTCACCTCAGGCTGCCCATGCATGTTCATGTAGTTCTGCCACATTTATGTCATCTTTGGACACACAGTTTGCCAGCCATAGTTGTGGTCAGTGATCACTTCATTAGTAATATCTCTCATCAGAAAAAGTCCCACTGTATAACCCATCAGTGTGTAAACTCATGGACCCATAGTTCAACAACTTCCCCATCACAGACCACATTAAGCCCCAACAGCATAAGCCAGTGCAGTGGACACCACCAGTGGTCCTGCTGTGGCAGCCTGACCATTGGAGGATGTGATCTCTGATTCTCCACAACCTCTCAGAATATGTGGCTACTGTTTTCACCTCCTATGACTCTACTCCATCTCATAATGATGCAGTAACCTGTCTGTGTGTCCCACTCACCACATGATAACTACTGTGCCTTGCCCACCCCCTAACTTGTCTGGGTATGGTTATGCCCAATATTACTGCTTTGCATACCTGAGATGTAATAATGCATTCATCATTTTACTCTGTTTTCTGTGTATGGCCTCTATACTTGTAAACACTGTCTCTTTTCCAGTGCTGTTTCCACCACTGCCTTGGCTGTATTACTGTCTTCCTCATTTGACTTTCCACCCTGCCCTTCTACTTCTGGCACAACTAGTGTGGAAGGTACTGCCAAGATGTTAACCTGCTGCTTCACCTATTTACAGAATGCCATGTTGTTCTGCCTTGCAAGCACAATAGAAATGTTGCTGCAGATTTTAGGACTGAAACTTACCCAGGGATTTTGTATACTTCATATATTACAGTTTGGATTTTCTCCACATTTTGCCTAAAGACATTATTTTTAATAATATGTACGATAAAGCACACATTTTATAAAGAAGTTGTCTCATTTAACTCTAAAATCTGCCTTGTCCAAATTATCTTACACCTTCTAAAGAGACACTGAGCTTAAATAACAGAACCAAGATGCTATCCTCCAAAAAAAGGAAGCCAATCTGGTGGTCCCCTGCCATAAACAAACTCTACAACAGAAGAAAGAAACTGTTGCAAAAAAGAGTAAAATCTCATGAGTGGAGGAACTCCCTAGCCAGCCTCAGTAAGAAGCTGAGATCCCTCATAAAATCCTCCAAAGCTAGTTAGGAAAACAAAATCGCCACTGATTCTAAAGACAACCACAAAGCATTCTATAGCTATGTCAAGAATCTCAAGGGCAACACTCAGATCTGCTCTGAGCAGAACGGAACCTATACAGACCCAATTGATATTGCCAACATCCTGGCAGATAGGTTCAGTGCTGACTTTACCCCCCTCACACCCCCTAAAGGGCCCATCTCTATACTGGAAGAATGGAAAGTTCCTGTAATCATGGTTGCACAGGTAAAAAACACACTCTCCAAAGCCAAGAACACAGCATCCATGGGACCTGACAACATCCCAGGCTGCGTTCTACATGAACTACAGAATGAACTGGCACACCACCTAAGTACCATGTTCAGTCATAGCCTCACCTCAGGCTTTGCACCCACTGAATGGCGCACAGCGATGGTTATCCCACTCCACAAAGGGGGAGCCACCACGGACCCTGGGAACTACTGCCCCGTTAGCCTGAGCCTGGTCTGCAAGGCCATGGAACGTATCATCATGGAACTTATAAACAAAGACATTGGCCATCTTCAAACTCTTAACCACACCCAGTTTGGGTATGTAAAAGGCAGATCATGTCTCCTAAACCTGATAGAATTCTTTGAAGTAGTCACCAAAGCCGTAGATGAAGATAAGGTGGTTCACACAGCCTATTTAGATCTCGCTAAGGCTTTTGACACCATCCCCCACTCTGGAATTATAGATAAACTCACTAAACTAGGTATAAATCCCTATGTCACAAGATGGATTGCCAAGTGGCTCACTGACAGAACCCACACTGTGAAAGTACAGACTCCAAATCTGACTTCAGACTAGTGACAAGTGGAGTACCACAGGGTTCAGTCCTGGGTCCTCTCCTGCTTGGTATCTACTTTTATGTAGTACAGGCTAACACAGAAGGTCTTTGGCTAATGAAGTTGACAGATGACTGCAAACTAGGAGCCATAATTGAAACTTCTAACGATGTGGACATCCTACAAAAGGGCCTCACTGAGACAGATGCCTGGTATCAAAGCCATGGCCTCAAACTCAATGCCAAAAAGTGAATTCTCATCCCCTTTGGTAAAAACTCTGTACCCATGAGCTACCACATAGGTGGTAGTCTACTTAACACTGAAAGTGTGATGAGACCTTGGGACACAGGTAGACAGTAGTCTCTCCTTTGATAATGACATTGCCACAGTAGTCAGGAAATCCTTCTATGTGGCACACCTCATCACAAAAGGTTTCTCATCCAGGAAAAAAGAGGCCATTGTTCCCCTCCACTTGTTACTCAAGACCCATTATAGAGTACAACGCCCCTTTTGGTATGTACCTCACAAGACATCTACAACAACTGGAAAGGCCACAGAAACACCTCACAAAGAGGATTACTGGCCTCAAACAGATGTCCTATGCAGACCTTCTCAAAAAACTCCAGCTTTACTCCATCGTATATCATCTACTCAGAGGCAATCTCTGCCTAACATGCAAAGCTATGTCAAACCCAGAGCTGTTGGACATGTTCCACTTAAAGAAATCCCAATCCCTCCGAGCTACATGCTCTAGGGACCTAAACCTTCTCACCACAATAAACAGGACATGCTGGAGGGATAGATTCCTGTCCCAGAGATTTCCCATACTCTGGAGCAAACTACCTATCTATATCAAACAAAGCTCCTTATTAGCGTTCTTCAAGAAAAATCTTGCTGATTGTGTAGGAAATAGGAAATTCACCCCAGGGATCACCTCTGTGGCTCTGCTCGACAGATGCACAGGAAAATAATTTTCTTGGGTGGCGAAAGCCAGGGTACCTTTTTGGCTAGGCTTATATAGTTCCTAGGGCCAATAGCCTAGTACCTAACTATGAACCTATGAACAATTATTTCTTTTATTGGTAGCATGAACAAATGAAAACGTTAAATCTCTCTAATCTTCATGCAGTTTGATAACTTAAACTGTCTGTTATGTGATTTACCTTTGGAACTATTCACCTTCCTTACTAGTAAACTCAAAATTTAGCTCACATACGCTTCCAGCTCAAAACCTAAATTAGCAGTTCACTGTACCTTGTTGTCACTATCTCTACACAAGGTTTGCATGCAGTCCTTAGGGAGATACAGTGTGAGTAGACATATATTAATAAGCAAAATTATATGCAAGCACTCAAGAAAGGGAGTAAGAACCGTCACACTAATGGAAACTAGTGCTCTGTACGATGATATGGTAATAGCCTTAAATTTCACATCAGTGGATGGTCATTGTGCCTGAAATCAAACAATACACAGACAAACAACAGAAAAACAAGGATATAGGCAGTGTGTAGTCACTCTAGAGAAGTCCATGGTAGCAACTTTTAGTTAGTGAGAGAAAGATGAGCCACTATAGAATATACCTTGGGTATTAGCTCATTTACTCTTCAGGAGACAGAGAATGATGGTTGCTAATTTCTTCCATAGAACAGTAATGCATCCTGACAAGTTATACAGAAAATGGTTTTCTAAAACCATAGTTGAAATAAGTATTTATAGCACTTGAACTGAAATGCCAGTGTGAAAATTATAAAATAAAAAAAGTGTACAGCTCACACAGATTTCACAAAGGTAGAAATCCTTACGTTCTAATTCCAAATCCTGATTTTATATCTGGCAAAACTTCATAATTTATGCATATTTGTATTTTTTAAACAAGTGATATTATTTCAATAAGCATATCAGATGGGCATCTAGTAGCTCATAGCTTTGACGCTTTACTAGATAGAGGTTTCATGTCAGATTAGTCTGTAATGACATCAAGCTTCTGGTGACACCTTAAAATACAGATATCATAGTATGTGTTACTCATTAAGCATGGTAATATAAAAACATACTGATGAACAAGGTATAATATCTTCAGTTCTGTGCATTTAAGGAAGTGAAGGTTGAAGTATTTTCATTGCTTTCAGCAAACGCATGCAAGTTAAGACCAAAATTATCTTTCTGCCAATGAAATATTAATGAAAGTATGAAAATATGCCATAGTTTATATTCTGTAACAAACCTGAAAATATGCCACAGTCTGTATTTCTGTAACAAACATGAAAATATGCCACAGTTTGTATTTCTGTAACAAACATGAAAATATGCCACACTTGACACGTTGTAATAAACAAAGTAGAATATCTTCTTTTTTGCTATATTTTTTTACTCCATGTTAATCTAAATCTGTTTTCACCACCTGTTATAAATCCTGAATCAAATTCCCGGTTAGAATACTATCTAAGGGAGTTACTCATATAATTATTATCCCAGTATGCACATTTTCTTAACCTTTGCTGTCCTCATTTGCAAAGAACAAAAATCACAGATCCTGCACAGCTTTGTCTCACCTACAGCCATATGCAACATAGTATCTCTTTCATATGATTATCGTTCTGTCAGTGAAATATTAATGCAAATATGAGCAATAAATCCTATTTCATACAGTTCAACAACATATTCAAAACATTAAAACTGTGTTCAGAAGACAATAGCTAATAATACATAACCAACACTGAGCTTTCTTCTTTATAAAGCACATGTATCCACCATTCATAAGACTTCATCAGAATGAAATGCACAAACATATTCACCCTTTATATACCCTAACTCAGTGAAGCGAAAGTCAAATGATTATGATACCACATGTAAAAAGGAAGAACATTAATGCAAAGATGAATGCAACATAAAAAAAAATGTTAAAATCCTTGGATATTTTTATACCTGATAAAGAAAAGAGTAGTTGTTGGAGCCACAAACTGTTTGGTAAAACAAAGTCTTTAATAATGTAGAATCCACACAGAAAGCAGTAAAACACAAGTGCTTAAAACACGTACCCAAGAAACTATTAAAAATGAGGTCATAGCCCAAAGGGATAGTGAGTTCCAGCCAATTTCTGGGCACATTCACCTTTAGTGACAAATGGAACTCAGAGTAGTAATACAATTAGATGCAATTTGACATAACACCTCTGATATGGAACACCTCTGCAGTGCAACAGATTATTATGAAATGCTGATCTATGCTGAAAGATATTCCAGAACTAGACACACTCACAGCAAGAGGTGCTCTGGTTTGATCCTCAGCTGGGGTGACTTCTGTATGGAGTCTGCATGTCCTCCCTGTGGTCGTGTGGATTTCCTCCAGGTGCTCCGGTTTTCTCCCACATCCCAAAGACATGTGGATTGGACACTCTAAATTGGCCCTAGGCATGAGTGCGTGCATGCGTGTGCCTTCTGTGGAAGGTTGTGCGCCGGGCTGGCAACTCGACACCATAAAACTCCATTGCCAATCATGAGCAGACAGGTGATCTGCTGTGGCGACCCCTAACCAGGAAAAGCCGAAAGAAGTAGAAGAAGAAGAAGAAGATTGAACGGCAAACCATTATTTAGTTACAGAAGAAGCAATGATTTGAAGAATAATCTATGTTATAAAGAACAGCCAAAGACTGTGAATATGTTCCAGAGTAAAAAATGTTTCACATATAAATGCAATAATTGCATTTACTGCAATTATATATATACAGACAAGAGTATTATACACTCTGTTAGCGGAAAATAATTTTTCTCAGATCCTATGGGAATTGTAATACCTCTAATATTGTATATTTCACCAAATGCACTCAATGTCCATCGTATTATGTGGGTAAATCCAGTCAAAAATTAAAGGAAAGAATATGTAGCCACCTGTCTGATATCAGGAGACATATTCCGACTAATGCACTTAGTAGACATATTCTTGAAACTGACCTCACACATAGTTTTAAATTTATGATCTTACATATAGTTTTTTAAGTCAATAAGAGCAAGTGACATTAAGCATCAAACTGAAATAGAGAAATTGAAATGGATACTGCATTTCAAAGCGTACAGCATTCCTGGCTTGAATTGATTTGTCAGCATAAAACCCTACTTAAGAGAACTTCAAATGAAAGTACAATAATAATTATTTTTTTATCAGCTCCAGATAGTTACATTTATTGTACTTTATTGTATGTTTTTATTTTTTTCATTTTTATTGTATTATGTACTTTTTTATTGTATTATTTGCCATGTGACCTTGTTCCTGTGATTTTTCTATACTTTTATACATCATGTGACTTTTGTCATGTGATTTTATTCATGTGATTAAGTCTTACCTATTTAAAAGACATATTATGTTGCATTTACTATTCACCTCAAGAAGCCTAGAGGTGAAAGTGTTTTTAGCAGTTGTGTTTTATTGCTTTCTATGTGGATTCTACATTATTAAAGACTGTGTTTTATTAAACTGTTCATGGCTCCAGCAACTACTCTTTTGTATATTATTGGATTTAGTTTTGTTGCTGCTGGATTTATTACCAGTACCTAGTTTTTATATTTTTATAACTGTTATAATTTAGCTTCTCTTAACTTTAAAACACTTGAAAAGAAAAAAAATATTCAAACCCAGGAAGACATCTATTTGTAACCCCACTTGCCAGATGAGCTCCCAGTATACTAATCTGTTCTCCCAGTTGCCGCACTTCATGCTTATTTGTACTTTTTTTTTCAAAACAAAACATGTGAATTTCCTAAAATTTTTACACCTTAGTGGATGATTATGTATGGCATTATTTTTACCACATTAGTTAATACTGCTCAAGTTTATACATTTTGTTGCTGGAGATGCCTCCCTGTTTTTCCAAAATAAAATGCTTCACAGGAAGTGCAAATGGACAGATACACAAGCCCTGAAGCAGTACAATTACAATATCTAGGTTTATATAGTAATATCTGGGCCCTCAATAATAAATTGGCATTACCTGCACCAACCATATCTGAACATTCCTGGTCTTTGATTATTTTGAAGATTTTGTGGTTTCATATAACTACTTCCTTGATATTATAATGCCTTTTGTAAATAAAAACTGGATATTTCCTAACTTCTGTATTAAATATTCCTTTCAAACAGATGCATGCCATTTCTTGCACTTTACGTATTTATAGGTTTATAGGTGTGTACTAACTTAATGATCACTAGGACCTTTATTACCCAGCCATGCAATCAAAATGTGACTCATAATTTTTATGTTTTAGACATTTTATAAGGGGTGATTTTTGGCTTTGACACGAATTACAGACTACCTTCCTCTGCCTATGAGGGACATAGGAGCCAGACCAGGAGTGAATTTATGATCTTCCCATCCACTGGTCCAAGTCACACTTAAATATGGTAAAGAAGGGACATTACTTCACATGGATGTGGGAAACCTATTCCAGAGAATGGGACTTCTCTGAGATACATATGTGTTTCTCTAAAATGTCCTATTTATGTCACAAGCAAAACTGAAGTTTTTAAATCTTTTTGAATTTTGAATTATTTTGTAGTATTTATTTTAAAGTTCAAATTTTATTAGTGAACTAGGTGCATAATATATTTCAAGGAGTGAACTTCACACCCTCCACACTGCGAAGGTTCTGCTTGGTTTGTTTTTGACCCAATATAGGTGGAATATTGGGTTTTCTGAGACTTTGAGGGATAGCATGGATTTTTCTTTTTGTAACTATATGAGTTCCCAGATCCCTAACTAGTGAGTCAACTCTTAGGGGTGTTTTATTGATGGTGTAGTTTCCCATGGTGGCCATGTTCCTAAATAGCATTATAATGCATTTCTTGGCATTGAGCTTTAAGCCGTGAATTTGGCACCAGTTATTTGCTTGTGCTAGACCTCCCTGTAGGACATTTTCATCTTTGTGGGATTCTATGACTGCTTCTAACTTATGATCATTTGAAAACTTGGTCAGCCAGGGGCCTTTGACATTGACTTTGACCTCTGAGAAGTGGATGCTAAAGAGGAACTCCACTGGTGACCTACTTATTTGTGGAGACGGCCTCACCAATCCCAACCTTTTGGGTACTATCCATGAACCAGCTGCTATCCAACATGTTATAAAAGGGTTTATGCCTAGTTCCATAGCAAATGCCTTAGCCAGATTAAGATAGGCAGTATGCACTTCTTTACCCTTGTCCATTGCCTTGATGACCTTTACAAAGAAGTCCACCAGGTTCAGTAGGCATGTCCTTTGTTTTACAAAGCCAAACCAGGATGGATTCAGTGTCTGGAGGTCTCCTAGGTCTTTGTTGATCTTTTCCATAATAATTCTTTCCACAACTTTGCAAATAACACTAGTCAAACTAATGGGTCTGTAGTTTACTGGATCTGTTGATGGCCCTCCCTTATGTAGGGGGGAGGCTGACAGTTGCAATCTTCCATTCTCAAGAAACAAAGCCAGTTTTGAGGCTATATAGTTAAATACTGACTCTAGTGGCCCTGATAAGTCATATTTTGGACTATTCAGGAAGCATCCTGGGACGGTATTGGCGCCCATTGAGGCTACATTCATGAATTTAGCAAGAAGAGCCAGGACATGCCATCTTGACAGTTTTATTTGGGAAGGGGGTGGCTGGGGGTGAGCGGGGGATAAAGTTGGAACTCAATTTATCAGCCAGGTTAACTATATTGCCAGTCTCAGTGAATGTGGCACCATTAACCATCAATTCAGCACACAACTGTGTGCCGCTCTTTGGGTTTCTGACATAGCTGAAGAAGGTCTTATGGTTGTCTTTGCTTGGGAGACTATTTTAATCTCAAAGTTAGCTTTGTTTGACTTAATAATTGCCTGTTTAATTTGATGAGCGAGTTCTTATCTTTATGGAAGTTACACTTCCTGATTTTTGCCATGATTTTTTCCTTTTGTTGTGTATCATATTTAAATTGGGATGCCCCCAGGGCAGTTTATTTTTGAAATTAGTTATGTTCTTAGTTATGCTAGGTACAGCAGTTTCTATGCAGCCATTGACATGGTGGCATTAATGGTGGTGGTGGTGGTGCAGCATTATCTCGTATTTGCAACTTCGAGGTCCATATGTTAGAGAATCTGGTGGGCATTAGCACTAATTAGTGAAAGGTGTTTGTATTTATGAAGTCCAGGAACATGTACACTTGCAAATCTGAGGCCATGTACAATTTCCTGTCTTACAGAATGGTAATTAAGTCACCCATGAGTGAGGTATTTGGTTGGATAATAAATGCCCCCAGTAGGTCGAAGTATGCACTGTGAGTTTCTTGGCACTTGAAGGGTTACTTTTAGCTAGTTCGTATGTGGTATGGGATTTTATCTATGCTTATACACATGCGGAGAAACTCCAGTGCATCAACCTGTTTATCCAACCTAGAGGTGTGCTTATTATTGATGTATATCCAGACACCTCCACCTTTAGCCACTTTCTGTGTAGCTACTCATCTAAACGTGTGAAAGGCACTGAAACCTTACATTGCTGGGGTACTCTCTGCAGCTTTAATCATGTCTCAGTAAGTGCACAGATGTGTGTGCACTTGAGAGTTAAGATGGCTTGGAGAGAGTGTATTTTTTTTGTTGAGGCTCTTGGCACTGTTGAGTTGGTTTTGCTATGTTTATAGGTTTGTGTCAATATGGCATTGCCTAAAAAGGCACTATGAAGGGGGGGTTACATTTTTACCTAGTATTCAAAAGCCTAGAGGGGAACAGGTGAAGACCATCCTTGGCAATGTGGTCCATTAATCATGTCCTCTCATTCTGTCAACTATTAGATCCCCTAAGAAAGACACCAGAAACTCAGCTGGTTGTTGAAATCAATCATTTTTTGTTTCTGTTGTGGCATTGATGTTATGTTGTTTGAGAACCTAAGTGCCATTGCTGTAAATGATTTGTTAAAACCAGTTGTTTCCTTGACATTAGAAAGTGGTTTTAAAAATATATGGACAGATTTGGAGTGCTTTTGCAAGGAAGAGTGGGCAAATATTGCCATGTCAAGATGTGCCATGCTGATAGAATCCTACCAAGAAGACTGAATGCTCTAATTAAATCAAGAGGTGCTTCAACAATGTATTAGTTTAAGGGTGTGCACACTTATGCAACCAGCTTATTGTACATTTTTTATTTTTTTTATATTTTTCCTCTAACAGATTTGTTTGTTTTTCAATTGAATTGTATAGGTTATAGGTCACATTAAAGATGGGAAAAGTATTGAAATTATTTAGTATGGTCTCATTTTTTTATATCCCCAAAACCTGGCATTTTAACAGGGGTGTGTACACTTTTTAGATCCACTGTATATATGCAAACACATATGCTCTTTTTGAGATATGAACATTATATTAAGGATTGAGAAGTTTCACTTATTTAAAACATGTTTGAATAGTATTGTTTTGGTGTACATAGCTCAGGACATGGATGATATAAAGGTGAAGTTAGTTTTAAGATGATCAATGAAGTGTAATGCAGACTGTCTCATGGACATTGTATAATATTCATGTTTCTGCATGTGTGTGCATGTGTGTTTGCATGCAGGCATGTGTGGGGGTGTATTGTTGCGTGGGAATTTGTAGATAATTAAATACTAATATTCTAGTTACAGGAAGTTGCATGTCATGACATGCACCTGCATTTTAGAGAGGTCATTATCTTATGTATCAGTGATTACAGCAAGATGTCAGTCAAACTGTGATTATGAAAGTATACAACTTTCATTAGAAAGAGGCAGTGATTTTTAGAATGATCTAGAGTGATTGAGGAACCTGTAGATTTTATTGGTCAGAACTTGGAGTTTTTCTGTATAATTGTCTAGCTCGAAGGAGTGTATAGGGGACTTGTACTACAATCTAAGAATTAAGATTTTCTTCCGTATAGCACAAAAAGGATACATTTTGGCTTTGTACTTCATCAATGTTCCATCATGCATGACATACGCAGTATAAGGTACTATGTGAAGGCATCATGCTATGTGAAGATATGCCATATCACTAAGCATTAGACCTATTTCACTAATTCAGTCATTAGCCTACTGGCATTGCTTATCAATCAGCTTTAATAAATTTTGACCGATTGTAGATCTTGCTTTTCAAAGTATAATTTTCACATTGTGAGTTTACTTCCTATATTCAATGAAAATCATCCTGAAGTTGGGTTGTAAGGCAATATGATGTGATGGATCTAAGAATGGATCCTTGTCAGTGTGATAACTTGCATTTTGGTCAAATGAAATGGGAGTGAGGATGTAACAAAAGTTCCTACTTCATTGACTGTCCTTTTTTATGATTTTTTTAGTACTGTTATTGATTGTGTTGTTATTGTTGCTTTTGTTGTTGGGGAGTTTATTTGTGTTTCAGGATTGCAATTTTAATATTATTTGCTGGTCATTTTACTGAATATTTGTGCTTGTGATGGTATGTGCAATCACAGAACAGAGTAGGTGAGAATAGTTTTCCCTTCCCTGCACTGTTGTCTTGCACAACTCTCTGGAGAGGCATGGGGAGCTTCCACAGTCTGGAGGGAAATGTGGGAAGCTAAACCTTTTTTTTTTTTTTTTGGAGTCAATGTTTTTATTTTAGCATGTTCACTTTTGTGATTTCTACTCCTAAGAACATGAAGTAATTTACCCATAGTATTGTACTTATCCCTAGAAGATAAACAGAGCTGTGAAAAGTAAACTTAACAAGCATGGCCCTGGACTAAACCTTGAAGGACTCCTTTGGTAACCATGTTTTTTAGACATATAGTCACTTGCCTTAACACATCATTCATAGTGATAGTTTGGAACCATTTTAAGAGCATATCTCTTAGATCAAGAGCTTTAACTTGAGCATTCAGAAGGTGGTAGCTGACTAAACTGTAGACCATTATTAGATCCACAAACAGTGCACCAGACATGTGATGGTGCTATGCCCTGGCTATGTTACATATTCCTGTTCTTGCATGTATGCAAATTTTTATGGACTTTTGCTATGATGGGAAGTGTGTTAATATGCACAAGTCTCTTGTGCTACATGGGTTTTGTATATGTGGTATACGGGTAATAGTTACCTGCTTTTAGATGAATGGCAGTATTCTGGAGTTGACTGACATGATTTTTAGGATGGTTAGGATATCTGACAGAGAAAAAAAAACAGATGCATGGTGCTGCTATTTAGAGGTGCTCATGATATGGTATGCTCTTTGTTTAGTTGTCCTTTGCAAGGGCAGATAAAATGGAGTCATCTGTATCACTGCACTTCTAAAATGTTTTCACTGTAACAGATAGTCTAACAAAAAATCAGATGGTGGAGTTATGATAGGGATTAAAGATTGTTATGAGACTTGTGATTATTATATGTTTGATGATAACACAGACACTGTAGACTGTGTAGCTGTGACAATAAAGACAGCCCTGGAACATATTACAATTGTTGCAGTGTACCAGTCTGTGTGGGGTCTGAATGGTTTATAAGTAAGACAGAGACACTGAGCAGTGCTGGTGACCTACATGAATTCATCCAATTTCTTGCATGAAACATAGGAGAGAAAATACTAGTAACTGGGGACTTAAATTTAGCAGAAACAGATTAGAATAAACAGATTCTACAATATTAATAGGGAAATTATATACAACGTATGTTCAGGAACATCATCTGCTGCAGATTGTAAAGTAAACTACCAGGGAACGGAACATACTGGACATTGTGTTCCTAAGGAATTGATTGCTACTTCTTGTCAAGTTTTACCACCTTTTCTGCCAAAATGAAATTTAAACAGATGCACAGAAGATTAATAACAGACAATATGGAAGTGAAACAGTAATTTTGTAAAACTAATCGGAGTGATACTTTCAGCTGAAAGACTGCAGCAAGGATGTGTCGAGTTTTAAAAGTAAAGTTGTTTGAATGCAAAAAATATTTAAAAAGAGGATCTAGGCACACAAGGTCAGGAGGATATATTTCCATAAGAACAAGATACTTAATTAAAATGAGTGATGGAAAAAATACAAGAATTGGAAACAAGGCTGACGTATACCTTTGAAAACTGAAAAAAAAAAAAAAAAACAGACAGGTTAAACATACTATAAGACAAGATCTGGAAAATCTGAACAAAATTTATAAAAAGATATTGAGTAGAATAGGAAATTGTTTTATTGATACATAATATGAAGTAGGAGTAAAAACGTACAAACCAATAAACTGTGTGTAGATTCTAAAATTTATTTTGAAACACTACAGCTTATCAGTATATTTACAAACTCGTATGCAAAACAGTTGGGCTCCGCAAAAGGGGGGTGATAAATTGTAATAGCAACAGCCAACTAACTTCAAATACCTAAATTAAACAAGATTATATTGAAAAAGAATTATGCAAACCTGGATCCAAACAAAGCACGTGGAGGAAATAGAATTACACAGAAGCTACCAAAATGGAAAGCCTTTTAATATGTACACTTGAGATAAAACAATAAAACAGATAAAACAAAGGTAAAAAAGATAAGCACTTTTGCACCTGCATAGGGTGCTTCCTCAGATCTGTAAGTCATTAAGGAAACACAAATAAATATAGTACATCTAATTAAAACATTAAACCAATCAATGCTTCAGACCTCTTGATCTCAAAGCCAGTCTTAACGGAACATGTTCGTTAAGTCCCTTACCCTGGTTGACTGCTAATATAAAAATCCATTTAGTCTCTAAACATTCCGTTTGAGTCTTAATGTCACCCCTTCTAACTGTCGTACCACATTTTTCAGTAGCCATGAATTTAAAACCATGCAAGGCCCCTTCATTCACTATATGTTTTGCCAATGCATTTCTAGTGTCTCGTTTGTTAATACAATATATATGTTCTTTAATACGATCCCTGAAACATCTTTTGGTCTTGCCAACATAATAACAGCTACATGTTTTGTAAACAGCCAAATACACTAAATCCTTTTTGCCACAGTCAGCTTAAGTTTAAATTCAAACAGTCTCCCATTAAGAGAATGCACAAAACAGCTGTTGGTCTCAATATATTTTCAAATGTAGTACGCACTACATGGATATGTTCCTGACTTCCTAGGTGTTCCATTCCTACCTTTTCCTTCAGAACTCAATGATTTATAACAAAGCATCTTTTTCAAAGATGGGCCATTTTTAAAAGTAAAATGGGGCTCTCTATCAAGTACTACTCTATACCTGGTATCTGACATCAAGACCCACCAATGTTTCCTAATGATCTTACAGATAGAATTGACATTACTCAAATATGTCAAACACAAAATCTAAGTTGACTGTCATGATCTCTTTTATCCAATGCACAATGTACATCTCTCGTTGTATAATATTGTCTTGCTCTAGTCTGTATAAATGATGCTACATCATTCTGTGCTTGTAGAATGTCAGAGTCAGATTAACCTCTCTGTCGAAACTCATTTGTCAAAACCATCAAACAAATCATACATATCACTATCTTTCACATGTAACCTTGCATTTCTAAAAAACTGACCTTTCATAACATTCTTTTTTAATAACTTAGGGTGCATACTATGAACATTTAACATACTGTTAACCTTACATGATTTCTTGAACAATGTAGTATCCAATCTACTTGATGATCTATGATTTTGGATGTCCAAGAAATCTATCATAGAGACTGAGTGATAAAAAGTGAATCTCAAAACCTCAGTTGTCTCTTGCAGATAATTAATTAATTAATTCAATGTGTCTGCTGACCCAAACCATATAAAAAAGACATCATCCATGAAGCAACCATAGTGTAAAATAGAACAAGAAATTAATTGAAGATATCAAAAACATAAATGGATTCCCAATATGGAACACCATGTTTGTATACATGTTAACACACATGGTGCCCATATCAATGCCCATTTTCTGAGCATAATACTTATTGACAAAAGAAAAGGCATTGTTAGTCAAAAGCACTTCAAGTAAAAAAGCATATCAAATAAATCTGCCCTGCTGTGTATTCAGAATTCTCACTCAAAACCGCCTTACATATTCTATGCCTATTTCATTAGGAATCGTAGTTAACAGAGAAACAACATCCATGGTCACTAACATATATTCTCCAAAACTGTTGGTGTCTGACCATTCAGTTAACCTTCTAAGGAAATGTTTCATGTCCCTAAGTATTGTATCTACTCTATTAACAATGGGACAAAGCTGTTTCTCATCATATACAGATAAGCGCTCTGTTACCTACCCCACCGGAAACAATTGGCCATATGGGTGGATTGATCAAGCTCTTATGGAGCTTCAGAAGTACGTATATAGTAGGTATAAGTGGATACTCAACCAAAAAGTCATCAAATATTCCTTATTAATAGCATCTTCCATCAATAAATCATGAACATACTTATTAACTCTCTCAATCAGTCTATATACATCCAATCTATCACATTCAGTGTATGTTACAGAATCATTCAACATTGTAAGCATACTTCCAACATAATCAGTCATATCTGTTACAACAATTCCTCCTTTGTCTGCTCGATAAACATATAAGTCATCATGTGCGAGTAATTCACATATAATTTTAAAGTGCATCTTACTTAGATTAAAAAAACGATTGCTTCTGGTTTTTACTAATAAAGTTTTTATATATATATATATATATATATATATATATATATATATATATATATATATATATATATGTTTATCATCCTTGCGTAATTTATTAAACGTTTCAACCAGTGCAGGATTCACAGGTAAAAACTGGCTAGGCTTTCTCAACTTCAAGGAAGATGCATCACTCTTCCCAAACATTAACCTAAGCAAAATGTTACAAGCAAAAAATTTAAGGTCTAACAAAATGTCATGTATACCAGATCCTCTGGCTGGAATAAAAAAATAACCCAAAATTTACTACCTCACACTGCTGAGCTGTAATTTCAGAGGAGGAAATATTAATCATTAAGTTCTCGAAACGTTGCTTCAATCTGCTGGGCCCAGTTCCATCTGCCTCAACAACTGTAGTCTCTTGCATCCAAAGCTGTTCCTGTTCTTGGAACGCCCTCTCATTTTCTGCTTCATAGCAGTTACTGGTTCTAGCAGTTGTAGACATATCTGTTATTCACTAGGTCATTTAAGTATGAGGAGATTCCTCAAGATTGGAGATAAGTACTTGTTAACCCCCCCCCCCTTTAAGGGACGGGGGAGTAGAACAAAATTAAAATCATATAAACCCATATGCTTAAATTTTTGTTTTGGAAAAGTAATACACAAGAGTTATTTTGGTTAAATTATTGTCAGAACTGGAAAGGTTAGGACTTGAAACCATATATTAACATACATATGTTGAAAATATATATATACCTACTTGAAACATGATGTTCTATAGCAACTGCTATAAATGAAAAAGTATACTGTAATGTAATTTATATCAACTTACCTTCAGACTTTGATAGGATCATACATAAAACACTGATCAGTAAATTAGAACAACAATATATTAATGTAATCCTGATAAGATGGATAGAAGCATGGCTTACAAATAGGACATGGCAAGTACTACACTGCAAATAGACAAATGAAACTCTAGGTTAGTCAGGGTGTTTCTAAGGGGTCTTTCCTAGGTGCATAAGTGTTTAGATTTTATCTTTCAGATCCATCCCTTTTCATCTGAGGTGTTTTATAGTCTGTATGCAGATGTCCTGGGTAAAGTGATTATATCTGTTACAGACAGGGTATGTTTGCAAAAGTAATTTAATAACTCAAACATTTGGGTATAGGAGAATAAACATGCTAATAGCTACATTAGAAACTAGGCATATGAGACTTGGGAGACATACATTGAGGGCTGAATATTTAATATTTATTTAATATAACACTCAGTGATTGAAACTGTAAATTCATTTAAGGATCTGGGTTTATGTGTAGATTCATCTTTCAGTTTTTCTGATCATATCAATCAATTGATTTAGGACAGTTATAAAACTATAGCTTGTATAAAATGATTTATAGGTAATCAAAAATGATAAAATCATTATGTGCAAGTTACATCAGGCCCAATCTAGAGTATGGAATAATATTAGTATGGAAATGCTAGCATGAATAAGCTAGAATGAGTACAGCAGAAATGCACTAAAGGCATTTATGGATGCAAAAATTGAAGTTGTAATGAAAGGTTAAAATATCTGAACACGTACAATGTTTCATACAGATACTTAAGAGGAGAGCTTATTCAGACACATAGGGCATTTAGAACCAAATACTTCTGGGGATGTTTGGGGTTATCAAAGAGTAGCAGAGAATTATCAGACAACATTTGTAGGAGATAATAAAGGAATGAGAGGTGTACCTACACCTAGGAATTACCCTGTCTGACTGCACCAGCCCTTAAGCCACAAATGCAGACTATGGCATGTCTGTCCTTGTTAATGTAGTAGTTGATGCCTTAACAGGTCTGAGATCTTTGGGCTTACCCTATAATCCTTGCTTCTAAGAGATATTAAACACCAAAATTGACCAGGCTATAATATTCATGGATTGAGCTACAATGCTGTACCTGCCAGTGTCCAGTGCTGGGTATGGCTAAAATCCTGAGTCAACAGTAAGAAACACACAATACTGATCTCATATCCTAGGTGTGGCCATGATCCTTTTAGGCAGGAACAAGAAACACATAATGCTGACTTCATATTTTGGGTGTGACCATGATCCTCTGAGTAAAAAACAAATACATGTTGCTGATCTCATATTATGGTTTTCCATTTTAAGTATCAGTCGCAGGATACTGTCTTTCACCATATTCTCGCTAGACCCTGTTCTACTTCAGTATCAGGATTTGAGCATTGAAGTAAGCAGCTGGTATAAGGGTATAACCCACATCCTTCTCATCATAAAAGGGACAGGTCCCCTATGGAGATGTTTCTGGGCAATAATGGAGAACACTGGACTGAAATAGTGTATTTGTGTGGTGGCTGAATGTTTACAGCAGAAGTGTAGTTATACTCATGCACACTGCTGTCACAACATTTTAACTCATGATCACAAAGACACTATTTTATTCCACTGCTCTCCATTATATCTGGTTTGGCAGGTACTATACAGTGTAGATTTGTTAGTTATACTTCAGTGCAAGTTATTTGCTTTGAACCTTTATATTTACAAATCTTGGGTAACTTTCCCCCAGCATTTAGAAGTTACAGTTACAAAGTAGTTGAGGTTGCAGTCTATATTTTTGTGTACATCTCTTCAAGTGTACCTCTTACTTGTTTTTGCTTTATCTCATCTTACCTGTTTTTGCTTTATCTCAAAATGTTGCACTGTCTCTCCTAATTATTTCTCTGAGAGAAAAGGTGGTGGACTATACTTAATGGATAACTGCAATAATTTATAGACTAAGATTATCTTACCTTGTCAACTTTTCAAGATAATACTATTAATGTTTTAAAAAGGGTCCTTGGTTGTTTTTGGAGGCAAGAGGTTGAGTGCTAGGCAGTAATGGAGAACTCTACACTGAGCATAACTTGCATTTGTATTCATAGATATGAGTTACGCTCAGTCCAGTGTTCTCCATTGTCACCTGCTTCTATACATAGTATTTATGTACAACACATTCCTGTGAAGTGTTATACTGATTATGCTACTGATATTCCCAGTACAGGGTGTTGTGCAAGTATATCACCCTTAGGTCCACCCTAACTGCACTTCCCTTTCTGTAGTATTGAAGTGGCCTTCTTGGAGAAGTTGTGCAATACACTTGGGGCCTCTTGAGAAATACAGACTCCCCATTCCACACATTTTCTACTAGAAATAATCTTGCGACCAATAGTAATGTGGCTGAAGGTAAGGCAACGTAAGGAAACAATTTGCTAGGACTGTTAAACTATTTCAAATAAAGCAAGGGAGGCTATAGTTTTTAAGAACTTAAATGCTTAAGAGTGTTTCAGTGACATCACAGTAACCCAGTTTGTGTTTTCTGATAACTTAGAAAAGGGTTTGTACAAGGAGGATAAATCTACAGATTTTGTTCTCTGCCATCTGGATAGTGGGTATTATATGTAGATTGTAACACAAGGAATGGGAGACCGTATTGTAATTTAGGTAATAAAACATTTGTAGCAATAGCTACTTGGGTTTTTGTGTAAGGAGGTGACTATTATTACAGTTTCAGTTGTGCAAGTACTTCAGTATTTTTTATGTATGTGTTGTAAAGCGGTCTATATCATTTAATCGAAACACCAATTCAGAGAATACTTATTCATCAATTACTATTCAGCAAACGCCCTTTTATCGAATGCACAAATCAGTGAACTTTTTTCCTAGGGCACTGAGTTAGCTGGCCATCATTTGGAAATTTGCCCTTTTCCCCAATGTAATGCGATATCAGAGTTAGTATATATAATTAGTGGTGGTATGGGAGGAGTAGCCCCCCCACTGTGGTGGGTTTGTATACTGCAGTGTGTATCCCATTTGTATGTTGGCCTACTAAATTTGTGCCCTGGGAAAACATTTGCTGATTTGAACATTTGATAAAAGGGTAGTTCGCTAAATAGTGGTCGAGGAATAGGTATTCTTTGAATTTGTGTTTCGATCAAGTGATATAGACCCATTGTAAAGGAAAGAATTGAGCCAAGAGTTATTTCCAGGTATTTCTGCTTGACGGTGCTGGTGTGTGTATAGTATTTCCATTATTATCTTTAATGTTAATGGGCAGAATAGTGGGTAATTACTTTTTGGTAGTAAAGGCCATAACATTACTTGATTAGAAGCCTGTTGGGGGTTGACAAGTTGCATAATTTAGAAAAATCATCTTGTAAGGTATTCTGCAAGTTGAAAAAATGTAGAAAGCATACGTTTTTTTTTGCCTTGAAGTTCTATGTAATGTCTATGTCCTTGCTGCTTTATGAGTAGTTATTATTTTTATTTTTTTTTTTATTTATTCTGTCTTAAAATGATGGAGTAGCCATATTGAAATATTTTATGTTTCTCTAGAAGATCACATGTTTTGAATATCACTCTCCTTCAGGATGTTCTGTCTGTTGACTTACAAGGGGAGTACTAGAAATTACAACTTACAATCAAAAACTCTTGACAAAACAACAGTAACTTTATTAGACTTTGTAGATTGTGTTTTTTGCCCTCTTTCAATTACATTGCTAAAAGTACTTTCCTCAGCTATGAGTGCTTATATTATACTGAGTTTTGAAAAGGTTAAGAATTAGATTCAAGTCCCCTCCGTTCACTTCCTTTGTCATTCACTGTTGTCAAAGCACCTTATGTCCCCACCTCAACTATTGTCTCAGTTATTACAGTTACTGTTCAATAAAAGTGATGTGAATATTTGTAGATGCAATATTATTATGGCTTCAGTGCGGAGTATGGAAGTTATGACTCCATTTGGGGGGAGGAAGAAGACAGGGCTATGAGCACCTTGATATGTGGGCTTTTCCTGGACCAGATAATTACAATGGTCAGTATGATTAAAAGAGGCCACGGAGACAAATTCCTGAAGAAAGTACTCTAAGACCGCATGCAAGCTGAGCATGGTGTGCACTGAGGAAGGTACATGCCCTTTACATTTTCTTGTACAATGATAAATACCACTGTGGTCTGTCCCAGTTGTAAAACTTGTATGTATATTTGCGCTTTTGCAGTTAAAGCAATTTTCAAACATTTTTAAGTAATAAATTAGAGTCTAACAACAGTTTTCTTTGTATGAAATCATTAGTGATTCCATATTCAGTTCTGTCCACTGCCATGCCTATTGGTTCATAAAAACTGATCATGCTAATTATAATGAGTTGGAGAACTAAAAGTTACTAATGAAAATATGTTTTAGCTAAGTTATTGTAGTAAAATTGAGAATGTGTGCATTAGTTACAGTGTCAAACCCTGCACTGAAATGCACTGAAGAAATTATGATATTTTCAGTCCTTAGACTTGATTGTATTGACTACATGCCACAGAGATTGCTAAAAGCATTGTTTTATAAGGGAGTAATGCCCTTAACTCCAAAGTGGTGATTGTACTCCAAAATTCCAGTTTAATTATTCTCACTTTGAAGTAGCATGACCTCAGAAATGACTGTGCTACAAAATTGTTTAATCACAGTATTGCACTCTTACCCAAGGTCATGCAACCCCCGAATGAGAACAGTTGCATAGGGAGTGTTGGGAGTGTTAATCCAATGTCAGCAGGTGCTGTGCAGCTTATTACCCTTTAAAACCAATAACTGGATTGCATGCTGTGATATCACATCAGCTGTGCTTTCTGATTATACTTTCTGATTTTTTAGGCCTTGACTTTTTGGCTGTGATATTCAAGGAATTGATGTAGTCATAGACTGCGTCTGATAAGGTTTACCATCTAGACAACCATGCTGCGTGTTACCTGACAAATGTGAATAAAATTTTCTGCTTTTTAATAGAAACAGAGTAGAGCTCTCAAATCACTTGCCAAAGTGATGGTTTGGCTATTTATTTTCTATAGCAAACTTTATGAACTGCAACTACATGGACTTCACATCAATTGTCTATTACAAGGCAGTGCCTTACATATGTAAGAAAGGAGCTGCAGACCGAACTGTAAGACATTGCTGACAAAGATACCCCAGATGTTACTTGATCTACTTAACATATTAACTTTAACCAAGACCTCAACCACCACTTCCTTACTGACGAGTGATAAGGATTGCTCACAAGCACACCCTCATTTAGCTGTTCATTCAATTACTTAGTCATTTTGTCTGATTTTTGCAGCAGGTCCTGTTTGTAACTTGGCTTACATCTGACAATAATACAGTTCTAAAAGTCATTTTATTGTCTTCTGCATTAAAAAGTAGAATATTTGTTTCTTGATTTTGCAAATAGTGTAGCAATGTTTAACTTTTGAGATATTGACATAGGTCTTGTTTTGATAAGACCAGGTCAGAAATTCTTAAAGATTTTGCAATATACTTCCTTTTGTGAAGAATTTTTTTTTTATTATTATTAATCACTTTTATTCCACCAGTGTGGGTATCTGGTTGCTGGTACATAATTCTTTGTACAGATGGTTCTGCTGATGTAGCTAGAGTCTCTAAATAGTAAGGCTGACTGACTAGGCTAGATACTTGTGAGTTTCTTAGGATCCTAGGGTGATATAAGATATTCATGCTGGGAGAGGAATAACAACAAGGAAATTATTTTTGGTCTTCCATTTGTTGTATCCACTATTGGTATTCCATGTAAGGGTTCATGTAGTGGACCTGAATCATGGAGTAATCGGGTGGGATGGAATGAGACTAAGTGGAAAAAGGTGACACCTGGCTGTGAGTAGACTTTTTCACAGTAGGGGTGGCAGGAGGCTTAGGTTCATAGGTTCATAGGTTGGTACTAGGCTATCAGCCCTAGGGCCTGTACAAGCCTGGCCATACGAATTCCCTGGCTATTTCTTCCCACAATATTTACTTCCCTGGACCCCTGTCTAGCAAGGCGACTGACGTGATCCCCGGGGTGAATTTCCTATCTCCCATCCAATTGTCAAGGTTCCTTTTGAAGAGGGCCAAAGAGGCACTCTGCTTGACATGTATGGGCAACCAATGTGTCACAGAGTTTACAACACCCTAGCTAGGGTACGGATGAGTGGAAGCATGCACCTGTATTTATGATCTGCAGTAAAAGGCACTGCACCATGATTGCCAGCCACTAGCCTGAGAAAGGCATGAGACATAAGAAAAATCCAAGCCAACTAGAGTTGTAGGCTACAGAAATTAGCTGAATTTTGCACCTCTATATGCAATCTGTACTTAAGGTGAAGTTTCCAAATTGTACTACCTAGTAAAAAGGGTGATGTGCAGTGTTAATAACATATAACCTGGAGGTAACTAAATGATTTCTGAAGTATTGGAAGAGCTAGGTGATTACATTGATAATGAATCCGTAATATAAAACATAATTCAAAAATCATGTTCTGATGACCGTTCATAATTTTTATAGATAAAAGCACATTTTGAAGTGTATTCTGTTCAGGTGATTTTGTATTAGCATGTATGTTATGAAAATTACTAATTAATTCAGTGCTGACATGTATAATCTTCTTTTTATTATAATGACACAAGAGATAGCTGTGCCTACCAGAAACAACCATCCTGGCAGAATCCAAATGTAAACAGATTGTACAACAAAATGAAAAAAAAAAAAATCATAGCTATATTTAGGAAATGCAAAGAAATGAAAAGCTGACTCAAGTCACCAGGATGGAAAAAGTATCTGTTAAGGAAATTTTTAATTAACGCAAGCATGCAGCATTTTTGTCAATAGCTTCTTCAATTGTAAAAAAAAAAATAACTTCCTGTATCACTTATAAATACATTAAAAGTCACATGCTCAAAACCTAGGATTTTCATTGGTCAGCAAGTTGCAAAGTCAATAGCATAGACTTCATTTGTTTCAAATGGGTTTTAATGTATTCAAGCCATTCAAGCCACGTGTAATATTGGCTCCTAATGTATTTACCCACGTGTACTCCACATTCTCTGTTTACGTGGTGACTTCCCTCCCCTTAATAGATTGTCCAACATTTTCTAGAACCATAAACTTAAATGAATACGTAGTACCCCCTCTCAGAAATATGTTTAAAAAGTGTATTTGTTTGGATATTTCTCCTAATTTCAGAAAGCTAATCACAAATATGTTCCTTGCATGGAATAAGCCTTTAAGAGCTGCCTGTGTCCATTAGTAGTGCAGGGGGCAGTCCTTGTGTACATTTTCTGCTTCACATCCATAGATCTATGTTGTGCTGGACAGGTTTGAACTTTGATTTATCTTGATAGAGAGTCTGTTCCATAGCAGTGGTATCCTCTGTGAGATATACCTATCCCTCCAAACCATTCTGTTGATGCTGCAGAAGAGGTTTGGATCCCTAGACTGAGTATTTCTGATACCATTTGACTTGCTGTTGTACAGTCAGTCCATCAGTGATGGGTCTGAGGACACCTTGTATGACAAACAGGTCACCTGTTAGCAGTCTTTTGGATACCAAGTATAGTGCCAGGGCTTTGAGTCGGACCATGTAGAACATGTTGTTTACTCCTTGTTTCCTTTTAGTAAGGCATTTATGTAGGTGTTCCAGTTGCTGCATGTGTCTGGACAGATGCATACCACAGGGGGCATTACATTCAATGACTGGCTTAATGAAGGTTGAGTAAAGCAAGACAAGGCATCCCTAGAGCTAGATACAAGTTGGTCAAAAGTTAGGTCACTGTCACATAAGTTCTTAAATCCTGAACAATTGGGTTAACTGTTAGCGGCATATTGTCAGTGTGCTAGTTCCCTGGGGTGGACGACTTCCCAAAGGATACAATAATGCATTTTTCAGGCATTAAGTATCAGTCCATGATTTTGGCATCAGTTATTTATTTGAGACAAACCTTCCTGTAGGATGGCTAAGTCATACCTCTTAACCTGTTAGTACAAAAAATCTGCACAAAGACAAAAATAAAGGGGAGATAGTGAGTCAAATGCCCAAAAATATGTTCAGATTTTAAATATTGCTCTTACATACTTAAAAGTTGATAAAATAACAGGTTTGCATTAGAATTTATTTTCTGAATGATATGAAGTCTGAAGCTCAATTTTTAATTACTTCAATCTTCTATGATTTGCCAGAAAACCAGAAACTTTATGAGAAGCTGACCAAAAATGTGGTCATTCTGTGAAAATCTAAACAGTTGTGAGGTATGTTAAGTCATTTGGGGATTCAGTGATTGCACCTAGCATGCAGACATTTGCAAACTTAATCAGCCAGAGCCCTTTGGCATTGGTTTTACTTCAGAAAAGTAGATGCTAAATAGGAGAGGGCCTAGCACAGAGTCCTGGGGGACCCCACCTGTAACTGGTCTCTTTGTGGAGGTAACTTCCCCTGTTTTGATTATTTGCATCAAGTGGACCTATCAGCCCAAACAGTCCGCATTTGTTCAGCCAATCTCAAACTGAACTGGTGAGTTTGACAGCTCTCATTAATGTGCTTACACAACAAGTGGATTCATTGTCAACTCAGCTTGATTTTTTGGATGTTCCACATCTTCAGGGGGGGGGTTCCATTCAAGGAGGCAATGCTGTACCTGTGCTTAATCCTCCTGTGACTTCATCGGAACCTTCAAATCAACCAGCTTTAACCAATTGTGTGGGTAACAACAGCCTCAACATTAATAGTAATAATTCCATTCCATTGGGCCAACGACTGCACTGCAGCTTTACTAGAGCGGAAGATGTGAGCCTGTGAGGGCAGGCAAATGACAGACAGAGTGCTATGGGGCTTATTGGTGCTCCGGTTTTATCGGAGTGGATCAACATTAATATGAAGCTTCAAACTGGTCCCACTTCAACCCAGGGGCAACCGGCCGACAACACTCTAAATGCACAGGTCAGTACTACTTTATTAGCAGACAAACTAAAATTGTTCGACCATAAACTTTTGAAATTAAAAAAGCTACAGTTGGAAGTAGCGTACTTTACTGAGTGCTTACAGCAACATTTAGTCCCTAAAGGGTTGCATTAATTTCAATACCCTACAGATCTTATTCCTGACTCTGACTTCCATTTAGAGCTAAACAAGTGTTTTGATAAACAAGGGTTTGATTTATTGAACATTATAGTCAAACGTTATTCGGCTTTTATTGAGACATTAACAGCTGAAGTTTCAGTGTTGGACAATGAGAGTACAAGTGATTGCGAGTTTGCTAGATATAAATTTGATTATGCTAGAATTTTTTCTAGCATCGACCAACTTACTGAGAGACTTAAAAGCAATAAAATCAAAAAACTAAAACGGGACAGATCAGCATATGATAACGGCACAGCTTATCCTCGGCCATCGCCGTCACAAGTATGGTCACCAAATGGACACAGGCGTGATGTTTATAATGATTCTAACAATGAGTATGTCTCTCATGGGTCTAGTGACCAAGCTTTTGAAAATACTGACATGCCAAGATGTGGCAAACGTATTCGTAATTTGAACAACAATGCTAGCTTTACACCTAGTAATAATAACAATAATCAAAATTTTCACAATGGCAATCAAATGGGGAATGTTTCAAAACAGAAAAAGTTCCAGAAATCAAAGAACAGACAATGCAACAACAAGCGGAAACATTAACAGATGTTTTAAATGTGACTTTTAATAAATTCTGCCGGTGATTTTAATGTTTTTAACTATTCACGGATTGCAGTTGACCCAGCAGTAGTGGAGTTATTATCTAAAGATAATACATTTGTTCCTAGTAGGCATGTTGATCTAGCTAGGACTATTATGGATCTGAAATGTTTCGTTAGGAAACTTAATTTGACTGTACTACTTGGTAATTCAAATGAGATAGACCATAAGTTTATCATTCCTAGTGTGTATAACCCTCCACTCCACCCTGTATTGAACATCTTCGAAAATATATGTGAATTAGATTTAAGGCATATATCACAATTTAATGGTAGGTTTGTTAAGAAAAATGTCACATGATGAAATGACAGCATTCCATGATTTGAGATCATTGAATGTTAGAGTGATTAAACCGGATAAGGGTGGAGGTTTAGTTATTTTTGACCAGGTTGATTAAAATAATAGAATGAAGTCACTATTAGATAGCGATGTTTATATTAAGGTTTCCCTTAATGAGCTGAATATAGCTCAAAATCGTATTAAGGGTGACCTCAATGACTTGTTTATTGAGGCTAAAATAGATATAAATATATACAACTATATAATGGTGTTCTTCCCAAAGACTTCAGTTGTGTTCAGTATACCTAAGGTTCATAAAAATGTCTAAAACCCGCCAATGAGACATCTCATTGATAGTAGAGGGTCAATTACATCCTAGTGCAAAGGTTGTTGACACTATATTACAGAAATACCTTAAGTCCAAGCCACAAGTATGTAAAGATTCTTGGACATTTCTAGATAACATGAATGATTTAGAATTCAGTAAAAATAACAACTTTTTAACAAGTAATGTCAAGGATCTCTACACTTCTGTCTCACATGAAGAGAGTATTGAATGGATGAGTTTAATGTTGAAATCTAAAGGGGCACCTGAGCAAGAAATTCGATTAGTAGAAGAATTGCTTGACATTATTCTCACCAATAACTATTTTATGTTTAATCAAGAAATCTTTCTACAAAAGACAGGTGTAGCTATGGATTCGCGATGTGGTGCCAGTTTGGCAAATTTAGTTTTAGCTTACTGGGAGAGAGAGTTCATTTTTAACAATTCTTCACATGTGGCGAACATAGAATATTACACCCGTTTTTTGGACGACATATTCATTGTTTTTCGTGGAGACTTTGGACAAGCAAGTGCCTTTGTTGACTATTTAAATAGTACAACAGAATTTCTGGAGTTTACCTTTAACTACAGTACTGATTCAATTGACTATTTGGATATTAAGTTATGAAAGATGTAGTTAACTCTAGGCTGGTCTCTAATATTTTGAGAAAAAAGACCTATTGCAATTCTTTTTTGCACTTCTCTAGCGCTCATCCTTTTTCACAGAAGCGCTCCATTGTTAAGGGACAGCTAATAAGAGCAGCAAGAATAGTATCCGTTGAGCCTGATTTCATTACTGAATGTACATTGTTAAGTAATATGTTTCAGAAACGAGGATACTCGATTGATTTAATCAATGATTTAGTGGAGGAAGTACAATACAAAAGAAAAAACAGAGTGATTTCCCCTATTTTATATAAAGGGTGTGGTGTTTTGAATGTTCAGGATGCATCTACTAATACAATGAATACACTGTACAAAACATAACATTGTCTCAAACGAGTACCTCACTCATCTACAAGTCTAGTTTTATTACTAACTTTAATTTGGATAGTTCAGCAGTTTCCCATATTTTATTTAAAAATTGGGAATTAATAGTCAATGACAAATTTTTGTTAGGAAAGTTGGGCTCTTCGCCTAAAATAGTGTTTAGAACAGGATGTAATCTTAAGGATTTGTTAAGCAGTAAACACGTTAGAGGTGTAAATAGGAAAGCTGGTATGTCATCTTGTGGCATGTGTAGGTTTTGTGGACTGATTGATTCAGGAAGGACATTTACCATCAATGATAAGAAATATCAACTCAATTTTAAGTTGACATGTAATTCTAGGTTTGTAGTGTATATGGCTAAGTGTAAATTCTGAACAGCATTCTACGTACATAAAACCGAACGTAGATTGCGTGAGAGAATATAGGAGCATGTGTATGCCATTGACAGGAATAAAATAGTTAATGCCCTGGCAAGACATTCTCAAATGACTGGAGGGCACACATTTACTTTCAAAGCAATTGACCAAATACAAATGGATGTAAGAGGTGGCCCTACAACATTGAATTTAGAAGAACTGGAGTTATTTTGGCAGTTAACTTTGAATGCATTTCATAACCCAGGACTAAATGAAGCATGCAATATTTTGTGCCTGTTAAAACTTAAAAGTTTAAACAGGTAAAATATTATATAATTATTTGATATATGTTTACTAGAACTATAGGTATATTTTAGTGTATTTTTACTTATATAATTGTAGTTTAAATAACATTAGCAACTGTGTCAGCATGTTATTATATGTTATAAGTTACTTTATATGTCTTTTATATTGAAGTATATTACAGGAAAATTTGTATTCATAGTATCTCTTTAATTGTATATAGTAGGAAACTTAATTGCAAAGTATTGTTGAGTAGCCACTCTGCTGGTTGGTTTACTTTTGTCACATGGTTTTTGAACATGTAATGTAAACGTCGATGTTTGAATTTAATGTTATCTGAAGAAGTTATTGTATTTACTATAACGAAAAGCACTTCATTAAATTATTTGGATTATTATTATTGGGTTACTATTTTCTGCTTGTGTTTGGACTGGTTTCTGCTGTGCCATAGAACTTCATATTTTCCTCAGTTTGATTATTTGCATTAAGTCTGTGAGCCACTTGGCAATCCAGTGGGTGACATAGGATCAGAGGAAGTTACTAGGCTAATGGCCCTGGCTCTTACAAGCCAAGCCAAGAGTTTATCCCCAAAAAGAAACCTCAGTCAGCACCTGTCACCCCTGTCAATGAGACACAGGTGGAACCCCTGGGACAAATTTCTGGTTTCCCATCCACTCATCAAGGTTGCACTTGAAGAGGGTCATTGAGGTGCTATGTTTGATGTGTATGGGAAGTCTATTCCAGAGACAAACCTGTCTCTCCAGCAGCTTTTGTTGATGTTTCATATTAGATTCAGGCCTTTTGATCTGGTAGTGTGTGAGGAGTTAGACTTATGGATATAGAGTATCTCTACTAGGGAAGAGTCTGGGATTGCCTTGTAGATGAGACACAGATCACCCCTGAGCAATCTGTACGATACCAAGTAGAGTGATAGTGATTTGAGCCTGTCTGCATAGGACAGGTGTTGGAGGCAATAGATTCTCTTTGTGAGGTATTTTAGTGGCCTTTCCAGTTGGTGCAGATGTTTGAAGAGGTACATCCTAAATGGGGCGTTATACTCAATTATTAGTCTAATGAGGAAGGAGTATAGAGAGGCAATAACCTCCTTTTTTTTGGTTGCAATCCCTTTACTTATGAAATGAACCAAGTAAAAGACTTTTCTGACCACTGCCGCTACATGATGGTCAAATGAGAGGTTGCTATCAACCTGAGTGCCCAGGTCTCTCAACCCAGGTTGTGTGCCTAGGGGGTTGCCATTGATGTGGTAATCAGTAGGGGTCGTGTATTTGCTGAATGGTATGATGATACATTTTTTTGCATTTAGCTTGAGGCCATGACTTTGGCACTAGTCATTAGTTGCTGTGAGTTCCTCTTGCAGTATGTTAACATCATTTAGGGAGTCAATGACAGCACCCAACTTATATTCATCCTCAAACTTGGTCAGCCACAGGCCTTTTGTCTTTGTCCGGACCTCTGAGAAATAGATGACAAACAATAGTGGTCCCAGGAGAGATCTCTGGAGAACTCCACTAGTAACAGGTCTGCTATCGGAGGTGGAGGTGCCTATTTTGACTTTGAGGGTCCTGTCAGTGAGCCAGATAGCCACCCACCTGATGAGATAAGGATTTGGGATTTACACCAAGTTGTGTTAGCTTTTCGATGATGCCCAAGTTGGGGGATTGTATCAAAGGCCTTGGCCAAGTCAAAGTAAGCTGTATGCACTGACTTTCCCTCATCCAGGGCCTTGCTGACAATCTCAAAGAAGTCAACCAGGTTCAACAGGCAAGATCTGCCCTTGGCGAATCCAAACTGGGTGGGGTCAAGTGTTTGGAGATTGCCTATGTCCTTGTTTATGAGATCCATAATAATATGCTCCATGGCTTTACAGATCAGACCTGTCAATCTAATGGGGTTATAGTTTCCAGGGTCATTAGTGGCACCACCTTTGTGCAAGGGGATGATAATGGCATTTCTCCACTCTGTTAGAATGAAGCCTGTACCTAGGCTGTGGTTGAATAGGGTGCTCAATGGCGAAGCCAGTTCTTGCTGGAGATGGTGCAGGGGTTTATTCCCAATTTATTTAGCTTTTATACTATGCCTGAGTGGGAAATTGTGTCAAAAGCTTTGGCCAGGTCAAGATATGTGGTGTGTACTGTTTTGCCTTCATCCATTGCTTTGGTGACCTTTTCAAAAAAAGCCACCCGGTTGAGTAAGCATGACCTGCCCTTTATGAATCTAAAGTGAGGCATGTCTAATGTTTGGAGGTTGCCTATGTCTTGATTGATTAGTTCAATGATAGGTCTTTCCAAGGCTTTGCTTACGAGGCTCATCAGACTAATGGGTCTGCAATTGTCTGGGTCTGTTGAAGGTCCTCCCTTATGCAGGGGAATGACTGTAGCTGTTCTCCATTAGCTTGTACAAAACCTGTTTGGAGGCCGAGATTGAACAGTGTTGTTAGGGGTGTGGCTAAATCTTACTTCATGCTATTTAAGATGCATCCATCTATATTGTCAGCCTCCATCGATGCATTACAGGTGTGTCTATAGCAACAGAGTAATGCTGTCACTTGGTGAGAAATGTTTCTATAGCAACAGTGCAACACTATCACTGACAAATGTTCCTATATCAGCAGTGCAACCCTATCACTGACAAATATTTCAATGGTACTTTCTATGTGAGTTGTCTAGTATTAATGTTAGGCTGGTCAGCCTATAACTGTCTTGGACATATCTTGACATCTTATTGAAGAGAGTTTGAAATACTCATGCTGAGTACCTTGTGATGTGTAGCTCCACATCTGAATATACAAAGAAATCTTAGAAATGTTTTTCAGCTGCCTCTTCAAGCTTTTACCTACTTTCTGTTATTAATCCATAGTGTTTCACCAGCTCCATGCCAGAAGGATTTTGATCCACTAGTCTGAGTTCCAACAATTTCAAAAATAAAATGCAATTCATACAGAAAAAAACAACAAATTGTCAAACTTGCTCATACCTTTCAGGTGTTTTTCACGGGAGCTGCACCCACTTGCCCCTCCTTCAATACTGCACCTTTGCTAATTATGTATACTGTCTATGATATCACTGCCTCTCAGAGGAAGAAAAATGCTTCATTTTTTTATGAAAAATACTCCATGTTACTACAATTTTGCATTTAATATATATATCCCCTTAATGGCTCATTTAGTTCCACCGTTCTGAGGATCCTACTTAACAGTTTTCACACTTTCAACAGGCACCTGTTTTATGTATTATTTATTTATTTACTTGTTTATTTGCAGTTTGTTAACTGGGGAAGTCCACTGCGCCATCATGAGCCTGTTTTCAGTGGAGGACTGGGGGAAAAAGCTCCACAATAATATAGAAATTGCATAGTACAAAGACAGTAGAATCGTAAAGTACAGTAATACAATTAACAGTATTGGGTATTTAACACATTATAAAGTAACATCATACCTGGCAATTTACTACACAAGTTTTATAGATAAGCATACAGCCTTCCTATATATACATACATGCACACACATATACATATATAGAGTTAATAGGCTAGTAAAGAGTAGAGTTATAAGATTTTATGGGGGGGGGGGTTCGTATAGGATTATGAACAAGGACAGTTCCAGGGAGTGGAGAGGCATGAGTGTAGAGACAATTTAAAACTGACAGGGTTAAGAGTTGCTCTAAGAGAGGGTTGGGAGGGTGGCCTAATGGTTAAGGTATTTGCCTTACAAACATAAGGTACAGGGTTTGTGTCTCACAAGGGATAATTGTCTAGGCTTAAAAAAATGGCTCACAAGGGCAGTTAGCCTAGTGCTAATCTATGAATAATGCGAGAGCATTCCATTTTTTGGCAAGGGAGAAAGAGTTGATAAGTTGTCCTGGAGGTCATTTAGGCTTGTGAACTTGGAGAAAATTTGTGTTGTCTGATCTATACATGTTGGTAAATGACGTCTGCCTGTCCCCTCCCTTCTTCATGTTTACGTCCTTAAAACAGCAATTTCTATACTTGTACTCCCTCACCTCTCTTACCTTTTGTACTTGTCCGATGCGTACCTGGACCACATCCATTTATTTTGCTACATCCATGCATGTGACAAATAACCTCCTGGCCTTCCTTTATAAGCATCCGGTCTCTAATGCATCAGACTTCATCACATTCTGTTACACTATATGATAGCAGGACTTTTCTTCTTAATGGTGATAATGAAATAGAATACATTTATGTTGTACCTGAGTTGCTTGCATTATTGTTATTAGGACTGTAGAATATATTTTTGATTTCTTATGTTCTGCATACTTCCCTGACGTTACTTGTAATTTGTACACATAATGTGCTTCTTTGCTGACCAGTTAAAGCCAACAAATGTCTCTGAATTCATTGCAGTCCATTAGACAGATAGATAAAATAGACTGACAGATTGATAGATATCTCTGGAATTAGACTTTCAGCATGACAAGTGATGAACTCTAGCCTTATCCATACACTTGAAACTTGAAGATTTCACTTCTATTCCATGCTTCCTGTTACCCTTTTCATTGCACACATGATCTGGTTTGTCATTCTTTGCTTGTGTCATATATGGACTGCAGTCCACCCCCTGCTGGACTGTACATTATTTGATCACATGTGGTAAGATACTGAAAGAACATATTTCATTCTGTAAGGTTGCTTGAATCCACAGGCTGTCTCATTTTAATACCTTCTGTAGTTATTCACCATACTAAAAATGCAGTGCATATTGAGTAACAGTGATTACCACAATGACCTGTCTTCAAGCACACAGCTGTTGTTCTACAGATAACATAATATTGCACTTTCAGTAAGCCTGAAATTCAGAAAGGTTGGGTGAAACAGAGACAGCAATCATGGTAAAACAGGATGTCCACACTGACTAATAATTAGGATTATACCTGAAAAAAAAAAACAAACGAGAATTGTGTAACAATATATGCTAGATAAAAGATGCCATTACAGTACTTAAATCAATCCCAGCATAAGTCTGCCGATAATCTCTGTATAATATGAAATATATCTTTATCTGTTGCACATTAATGACTTTTCTAAGCAGGCGTTATAACACTTTAGATTTTTCTCATTTTGAATTGCAAGTATGAAATGACTCTTTATCATGGTTGTCTGCATATACCCCCTTTTGGCTAGGAGCCATACAGACTTGTTTTTAAGAAAGCAGAGACACATTATGGTCATGGGAGTAACTGTTTATTGAAGCAGAAGTGATATTTAGCTTTAGTTACATTACAAATGAACATATTTTAGTACTTTTGTTTAATTACCTAGTGACCTGCATTGGGAAACTGGTTACAAGATTAGATGAAAGGAAGACTTTTCAGATATTATTTTGCTGGATTTCTGTAGACAACAACGTTATGTTTTCCATCTTAAAATCACAAAAACATGGTTAAGGTCAACCATGCAAAATTCTGTAAAATAATTATGTCTCTGTGCCCTAGGAGGCCAATGCACTACTCACCATATGTGAACCAGATGGTCAGTCTGAACACTTGGAAAACTGTACAAGCAGAAATTAGCTTGAAATACAGAAATGCTTTAGTATTTAAGTGTTGCTTCAGTGCCGTATAATAAAAAATATATTTATGAAGCTTGAAGAAGTGGAAGCTGGGAACAGGATGTGAATCATGGAAAACAGATTTTGTTTGAATACAGAAGCTGCAGTTTATGCATTTCAGAAAATATAGTACTGTGAAAATGTTTTTATGAATTCAGTGGGAAATTATTTAAATTGATAAGGTTTTACTCCCAAGTGTTATGAGCCATCACATACATTAGGCGTACAACATAGGCTCGTAACCCCATTGTCTGCTTTATTGCTTATAAATACTTGGGTTTTCTTTGTTGTGTTTCTGTAACCATCCCAGCAGACATATAGCCCACAAGGAAAACAAAATGCCTGGATCTTAATGTACTCAGTGAATTTGGTTGATTGAGTCATTCAAGTAAAACATTCACTAAACATTTGATTGCAGAGCAGGGATGGTTCCTTCTAAGTTATGGTACCCCCTCCCAGCAATGCTAATAATAACAAATAGATGCAAGGGACAAAGTTGTTTGCTTGCATGTGTTACAGGAACTTTTTATCCCTATTGTTAAGTGAGCCATCATATCTAGTTTTCATCATACATTTTTGATCATAAGCTATATCTGATGCAAACAAGCATTGCAAGACAGCCTACACCCTGCTGCTTCAATAAGAGAAGTACCCTTACTGAGTCCGCATTGTAGGTCTTTAGACAGGAACCATGGTAGAAACACTTCCTGGCAACCAACTACAAAGAATAAGCAACTGTGCAGGGATAGAAGGGCGAGTTTGTGTTTGTGATTCTGGAATGTATATTAGTTACAAGCTAAGAAGTACACATATTTATCTTTTTTCTACTAGTAACCTGGTTATTCAAGACTAGTACATATATTAAAATGGTTCATGTGAAAACTAGAAAAGGACCATATTCAGAAGCTGCACATATGTTCTTTAAGTCTAATCATGCCAATAAAGTGAAATATCTAAGTTACAATGCATATGCTAATGATGGTATCTCATATCTCAAAAACACTCATCCAGTAAGACATCTAGTAGTTTCTAGCAGCAAGATACACCTACATTAACAGAACTTATTAATAAACACGTAGTTTTAGTCAATATACTCCAAAGTGGAACAAAAGATGTTAATGACTTCCTAAATGTAGACAGACTAGTAATCATGATAGAAGAAATATCTTGAACCATCACAGCTGATGTTGTAAAGGAGAAATCAACATTACATATAGACATAAGTGACCACAAGAGAGCATGTGCTATTACACTGATCACCAAGCATATCATGTGATGCATCTCCAACCTTCATGAGCAATTTACAATGGTACTGGGCAGTGGTCAGGCTTAAGCATAACTGATTACCAGTAATGGTGTACAGGTACATTAAGAACTGATCAGGTTACACAGGACACAGCAACCAGATAAGTGATGTGGTTAAAGTGGACCTGGTGTAATGTACAAAGACACTGAGGAGACATCTGACCAAGGAGTTTTGATCCCCAAGGGTAATGCACAGCGTGACACTGGTGATTAACAAGACTATGAAATGTAAAAATTACCATTGGGGCAATGTAAATTAATGCTCTGGACTCATCAGGCTGCATTCAACATAACAGACAAGCAAGTATGACATACATTAACATGTCCTACCTGCAAGATGCAGTGGCACAGGTACTATGACAATGAAGACTGTATCGGGTAACAGAAACTTTAATATGAACAAGATGCACAGGTGATAGCTGGCAGCTGGCACACAGGATTAAGGCTGTTAATGAGCTACTTCACATGGTACAGTGTTTGATTCCTCCAGCCTTCATTTACCTGCTGCATGACCTTGAGAAAGTCACTTAACCAGACAGTGCTTTGGGACAGTTGGGAGTTTGGGCTGGGCTCATTAATGGTCTCCTGGGCTATAACTGCTTAGGGCTCAGTCATACATATAGTGTCTGTGAGAATTAATCATATTATAAAAAATAAAAATAATTACCAAATATGACATAATGGGACCCTCAGGACCAAACAGATTACACAGGACAGACTTTTATGAATGATGTAAATGGGGACTGATCAGATTAGATGAGGTACAACTGACCACCATGGAGATAAGTTCGCACTTTCACTTGATCAGGGTACATGGCAGGACAAAACTGGCCACCACAATTAATGTATAGTGATAAAGAGGATCATTGCTGTTACACAAGTCCTATATGTCCTGTTATTTCTAATTAGTCTTTCCAAATGCCAGATCTCCCCCATCAAATAGTGGCTGGCAAACCTTTATCTGATCATAAATGACAAACACTGTCAAGTACATTAACATCAATAGACTGGAATACTCTTTCTCTCTCTCTCTGTATATAATATATATATATATATATATATATATATATATATATATATATATATATATATAGCTATATATATATATATATATATAGCTATATATATATATATATATATATATATATATATATATATATATAGGGTCTATATCATGTAGTCGAAGTGCCGTAACTTCGACTGACATATGTTCGAACACATATGTCCGAAGTTATGGAACTTTGACTAGCTGAAAAAAATAAAAACACAAAGGAAAAATGTGAAACTTGCCTCCCTGCACCCCCCACACCCCCCCTACTTAAATCAACTTACTACTAGCTACTTACGCAACTCCGTGATCGCACCACATTGAAGTGAATGGAAACCTCCACTAATGGAGATTTCCATTCACACACTCAAACATTTACAAATTCGAACATATGGTCTCAACCATATGTCATTCGAATTTGTAAATGTTCGACTATGTGATATAGACCCATATATATATATATATATATATATATATATATATATATATATATATATATATCTAAAAATCTAAACATATTTTTGTGAAATATTACCAAAAAGTCCCAAAGATTATTTGTTGATGTTATATGTGCATTACTATTCTTTTTCAAATTTTCTTTTCTAAATATATCTATTCATCTACTTTTCTTACGATTAATTATGTTATAAGGGTATCTTAACATTTACATTTTTTGAGCATACTTCTTTTCCTTTACTACTATTGTACAACAGAGAGTGCAAACAAAGACAAAGTAATATATAATTTGGTGAGTTTCTGAGCATATTATATCAGTATACATGGTTACATGTTGAGGTTTTTCATGATATTGTTGGTTATTGTTTCATACTGTTTTACATGGTGCTCCATTTGTTATACTTTTTCTATAATTAATAAAATGTTGTAAAAAATATTCTGACTTAAACAGGAGTATATTTATTTTTCAGATTAGTAATTATAAGGTAAAGACTGGTGTAACTATTAGCTAAAGGTCTGAGTTTGGTGGGTAGGAAGCTGGCAAAGGTTGGGTGAAGGGCGCAACCTCCTTAGTGCAAAATGTTACGGAGCATGATCGGAAAGTGCAGTTCCTGCACCTCATAAGTATGTTTTTGCTCTTCTGATGAAGAGCTGAAGGGCGAGGATCAGTCTCTAGCAAGTCCATTGCTACAGTAAAAGCAGAAGTCCTTTTTTTTGATATTCACGTGACGAGCTAAGGGGTGAGAGGCACTATATCACAGACTGGCACCAGGCACTAGATAATCCAGCTACAGCTCTGATGGTGGGAGTTTTGACTAGATGTTTTATGTTATATTAGGTTAGCATTTTGAGTAGTTGTTTAGGGCTTATAGCATTAATGTTTTTGTCACTTAGAACAACAGTATTTTTGGGGAAGCCCTTAGGAAAAAAATTTATGATAGTTGTTTGGACAATATTGAGAAAGGAGGAGGAATATATATACTGAAATTATAAATGGGTGTCTTTGCTTACCTAATGTTAAATGACAAGAAACCTGGTTTGGCATCCTATTATTGGCTGAACTGGAGTTAGCAGTGGATATGATTTCTGGTGATTGGCTTTGCTTGACTAGAAGGATAACTTTTCCCCTGTGCACGGGTCTGGTCTGTGATCAGAAAGCAATATATAGCTGTTCTGTATGTTGGTTGAGGGACAAAAATTGTCCTTCATCTAGGTTTTAGAGACAGCAACAATGTGGGTTTGATCTATGGTCAACCATGCTTCCATAGTTGTCTATTTATTATTTATACTACATGTGCAGAGGCAGGCAATTTTAAGGTCTTCCAGTCTATGATGCAGAAGGCTTGGATTGGAATGAATGTCAACTGATTTAATAATTTTTAGTGCCACATGATAATGTTTAGACAGTATGTTCTTTAAGGGGTTGCTGGTTATAGAGGTATTTTGTAACAGGTGTGGATTAAATACTATCTCTTTGAGGTATATATGAGAAAGCTAATGTAGACATTAAGATTAAGTGGACTTCCTATTTGAATGGTATAGCTTGTGGGTAGGTTATTTACATGTCTTTTTGAGATGCAGGGCAGTGTCCTGTCATTAAAGCTGAGGATGCTGTTGAGAAGATTAGGTGTTGGACATAATCTGTGCAGAAGTCTACAGTAACTTATGTTTATTAATGTTAAGTAAAGCAGGGCTGAATAGGGAAAGTTAGAATAGAGTTGAGGAGGGGAGAGTTTGTTTACTACTGAGTTGCTGGATGGACAAGAACGACTAGGCAGAGGGACTAGATGGGATAGAAGAGAAAGTGATTTAAGGTAGATATAATGTATAGTGCAGACAAAGATAGCTAGAGAGAGGTGGGTAGGAATAGTGTTGGTCTAATGCCTAGGCTATGGATCGGAGATAAACGTTGACTAGGTGCAGGGAGGTGGAGGGGAGATTAGTAAAGGAAGTATGAGGATATTACACAGATGATGTGTAGGTTGAGAACGGGTGTAAGTGGGTTGCATAGCTTGGAGGTAGGCTTAGCTTGGAGTTGGCTCTGAAGTAATTAGCTAAGCAGCTGGCTTGGTAGAGAGATGTCAAGTAGTATTACTTAGCTACTATAGCAGTGCCACTCAATAGCGAGATGGATGTAAAGGAGTATTACTTAATCTGCCATTGGGTTGAAATGAATGTAACAGAGTATTGCTTAAGCTATCACTCAATAGAGAGATGGATGTAAAGCAATATTGTTTAGCTGCCATGTAGGCTGAGAAGAGTAATGCTTAGCTACAGTCCAGTGAATAGAATTAAAAGTGTATAATTAAATCTAATAGTTCAGAGTTATATGTAATAGAATAATGCAACATAAGCTAAGAAGATAGTTAAAAGTATAGTAAACAGCACTGGTGTCTTCTAAGCTGGAAAGAGACACAGATGTAAAATGATATTGCCTTGCTGCAACCTTGGCTGAGAACAGTATTTTATTTGCATTCTACAGTGTAAAGAAGGATAACTGATAAAGTATGGCTATAAACATAGAGAATAGAGCTATAATTTTAAGTGTATAGTCTCACTACCACTAGTTTATATGAATAGTAACAAAAAATCATACCTAGCTGCCACCTAGGCTGAGAAGAGGGAGAATGCTGAATAGAAAGATAGCAGTATATTGCCTAGCTACCATCTAGGTATCATTGCATCACCTCTCTTATTAAATAAATAGTCCAGACAAATGTACAATTTTTTGTAAATATAGCACACTTAAATTGTACGTTTACAAAGACTGACAGCTCTTTACTGCTGTGTGGTATCTTGAATATGGACACTTTCACCACTAGGTAGCTATACTACACATTATGTGAGTGGTATAATGGAAACATTAGTAGGTTGCACACTGAAACATTGTAACATGTTTCACTAAAAATTAATCTTTTTGATGTTTTGGAAGTCTGCATTGTGTCAGAGATAAATGTTTCTGTATAGCGCAGCCAGTCTGAAGGGGCTAAACAACAGTAACATCATATTAACCCAAGTCATTAAAAAATCACTCAGGACTCAGTTTCACCACACTGCAGAAAACTACAGAATAAAGGCATTAAGCCCTTCTGAATCCTAGAGTTTGTTACTTTCATTAGATATTGGTATTTAGTCTTCAAGGTGGATTTCAGCAATTGCCCTTCAGATCATTGTCCAGTGTAACTTTGTGGAGCAGCTTAGTATTCCCATAGAAAAGCATGAATATATTTATGACATCTGCTTGTCCGGCACTAAATAACATTCTACACAACTGTGGTCTAGTTGGTCATTATGACCCAATGACCAAAAACTCCTGTCTGTCCATAAACCTACCAAATCTGGTAGGCATTGTCTATACTCCACCATGTTGGTAAGGCCTGGAACTCCTTACTTATATACAGCAGGTCAGTACCCTCCCTCCTGTCCTTCAAAACCATTCTGAAAGACGTCCTAGTCAAAAGCTGACTTTGTTCTTGCTCAGCACCAGGATAATATATATACCGCTGAATGTGTACAAGTATCTACTCATACCTTACATCTCCTTACTCTCCCTTCATCACTCACTTCCTTATTTCTATCAATTTCTTTCCCCTTAACTTTCTCTCTAAATAAGCCTGCATTTGTCTCACTTTGTTTTGCAATTGCTATTTGTATTATACCAACTTACCTTTAATGTCTCTATAAACTAGCTAAAATTTCTCTAAATATTAAATCATCCTCATATAACTTGGATTTATTCTTAACCCATGTTTTCATATTATGTCTAGCTTGGTGTAATTATTTAAACCATAGCTGTTTTTGTATTATTTTTGAAGATTGTAAAATTATTGTTCTTAAAATGTTTTGCAATACATTGGATCTTTTATCCCCTGGCCTCAACTGAAAATGTGCTCCTACCCAGTTGGGCTTTCCCGGTAATCAAATGTCAAAAAAAAAATAAGCTTTTGCACCTCTTATAACTTTATTTATTGTCTTCATAATTCTTTGTGCAACTCCCCAGACACTGGACAGTGGCCATAATTGTGTGATTTCCTGTATTTAAATATGATATAGTTTTCCAAGTCACTAATCTTGGTTCCATTAATACACATTAGCTAAAACAATAAGTGAGAAGGTCACTGAAAAAACAATCAGTAAAAACAAAATGAAAACTCCAGCAAAGCTAGAACTTTCACTGAGTGACCTCCTAAACCTCTTGTATCAGAGGCACATGAGATATATGCAAATGAGCCTTATGAATATCAGGTGTTTCAGCTAATTGGTGATTCTGAATGCCCATGACTTGTTTTGTCATTTTAATGGACAATTTCAGGCCAATAAAGCCAAACCCCACTAGTTGTGGATATGCATATTTCGGCCTTGTTGTGACGTCATCAGCACAGCACAGGCAGAGTGTTTCACTAAGCATTAGAAACACAGGGCTGTTATACCCAGTACAAATATGACTCTGTCTTTGTCCATGTTGGTGTGAACGACCTGAGATGTACCTCCCCGGACTACATGAAAAGAGATATGGAAGAGCTCTCCGATCTTGTAGCCCAGGCAGGTATGACCCTAGCCCTGAGTAGCATTCTGCCATCACCCAGAATGATGCTGCAGTACAAGGACAAAATGATTGACTTCAACAATTGGCTAAGCTTCTGATGCCATTCTAAAGGGATCCAGTATCTGTCTGCCTGGGATGACATGGTCGACAGACCACGATGCTTTGCCAGAGATGGCCTGCACCTGTCACCCCTGGGATTCCAGATACTGGCTAAGGTTCTTGCCGCCCCTATAGTGCCTTTTTTAGGCAAGGTTCAAATGACAAATTCACCACTATAACAGGAACAGGCAAGCAAAAACTGAGGGTGATGCTACTCAATGCTAGAAGTCTAAATCTCAAAATGCACTCACTCGAGGCACTCCTTAAAATGGAGAACATCGATATCTGTGCCGGTACTGAGACCTGGTTCAAGGGTCCAGAGAGAACCCCTGCAATACCAGGCTATAACTCATACCACACTTTTTGGCCATGTAACCTGGACCGGAACACCAAAGGCAGAGGGGTGTCCATATTCATTAAGGATATCCACACCTCCAGGCTAGTTGCTCAGCATAATGCAGCCGAGGTTATCCAAGTGCAACTAACTCTGGGCAAAACTGCAATACAAATTGTAGCTTGCTACAGATCACCCACCATGCCCCAGGATTACCACTCCTCTTTTCTTGATGTACTGGAAAATATTAGGGTTCAACCAAATACCCTAACAATGGGCGATTTCAACTACCCTACCATTAACTGGGAATACTACTCATGTACCAACTCCTTCGCTCAACGAATAAACTCCAATGCCCTGGATCAACTTATCCACACCCCCACTAGGGGCAACAATATCCGAGATCTAGTCATTACCAACATGAGTGACCGGTGTTCCACACCTGAAGTCAATGCCTCATTGGTCCGATCTGACCATAAGCTAATTACCCTAGATATCCACATCCTGTCCCCACCCCCCATTAAGGAAACCATGGTAACAAATTTCTCCAAAGCCAACTTCATGCTTCTTAAGACAGAAGTGGTGAACTTCATGACACCCATGCAGATGGACAATACAGTTACGACTACTGAATCCTACACAATTGCACTTTATAAGCACTTACATGAGTGCATGGATCATGCTATTCCAAACAGAACCAAGATGCTATCCTCCAAAAAAAAGAAGCCAATCTGGTGGTCCCCTGCCATAAACAAACTCTACAACAGAAGGAAGAAACTGTTGCAAAAGAGAGTAAAATCCCACGAGTGGAGGAGCTCCCTGCTCAGCCTCAGTAAGAAGCTGCGATCCCTGATAAAATCCTCCAAAGCTAGTTATGAAAACAAAATCGCCACTGATGCTAAAGACAACCACAAAGCATTCTATAGCTATGTCAAGAATCTCAATGGCAACACTCAGATCTGCTCTGAGTTACAGCACAATGGCACTAAATATACAGACCCAACTGATATTGCCAACATCCTGGCAGATAGGTTCAGTGCTAACTTTACCCCCCTCTCACCCCCTAAAGAGCCCATCTCTATACCGGAAGAATGCAAAGTTCCTGTAATCATGGCTGCATAGGTAAAAACCACACTCTCCAAAGCCAAGAACACAGCATCCATGGGACCAGACAACATTCCAGGCTGCGTTCTACATGAACTACAGAATGAACTGGCACCCCACCTAAGTACCATGTTCAATCATAGCCTCACCTCAGGCTTTCTGCCTGCTGAATGGCACACAGCAATGGTTATCCCACTCCACAAGGGGGGAGCCACCACAGACCCCAGGAACTGCCGCCCCATTAGTCTGACTAGCCTGGTCTGCAAGGCCATGGAACGTATCATCATGGAACTTATAAAAAAGACATTGGTAATCTCCAAACTCTGGACCCCACCCAGTTCGGGTTTGTAAAAGGCAGATCATGTCTCCTAAACCTGATAGACTTCTTTGAAGCAGTCACCAAAGCCATAGACAAGGGTAAGGTGGTTCACACAGTCTATCTAGATTTTGCCAAGGCTTTTGACACCATCCCCCACTCTGGAATTATAGATAAACTCACTAAACTAGGTATAAATCCCTATGTCACAAGATGGGCTGCTAACTGGCTCACTGACAGAACCCACACTGGGAAAGTAGCAGACTCCAAATCCGACTTCAGACCAGTGACAAGTGGAGTACCACAGGGTTCAGTCCTGGGTCCTCTCCTGTTTGGTATCTACTTCTCTGAAGTACAGGCTAACACAGAAGGTCTTTGGCTAACGAAGTTCGCAGATGATTGCAAACTAGGAGCCATAATCAAAACTCCTAACAATGTGGACATCCTACAAAAGGGCCTCACTGAGACAGATGCCTGGTGTCAAAGCCATGGCCTCAAGCTCAATACCAAAAAGTGCATTGTCATCCCCTTTGGTAAAAACTCTGTACCCATGAACTACAACATAGGTGGTAGTATACTTAACACCGAAAGTGTGATAAGAGATCTTGGAACACAGGTGGACAGTAGTCTCTCCTTTGATAATGACATCGCCACAGTAGTCAGGAAATTCTTCTATGTGGCACACCTAATCACAAAAGGTTTCTCATCCAGAAAAAAAGAGGTCATTATTCCCCTCTACTCATCACTCAGACCCATTATAGAGTATAACACCCCTTTTGGTATGTACCTCACAAGACATCTACAACAACTGGAAAGGCTGCAGAAATACCTCACAAAGAGGATTACCAGCCTCAAACAGATGCCCTACGCAGACCATCTCAAAAAACTCCAGCTTTACTCCGTTGCATATTGCCAACTCAGGGGTGATCTCTGCCTATCATACAAAGCTATGTCAAACCCAGAGCTGTTGGACATGCTGCACTTAAAGAAATCCCAATCCTTCTGAGCTACATGCTCTAGGGACCTAAACCACAATAAACAGAACATGCCGGAGGGATAGATTCCTGTTCCAGAGACTTCCCATACTCTGGAATAAACTACCTATCTATATCAAACAAAGCTCCTCATTAGCACTCTTCAAGAAAAATCTTGATGATTGGATGGGAAATAGGAAATTCACCCCGGGGATCACCTTTGTGGCTCTGCTTGACAGTGGCACGGGAAAATACATTTCTTGGGTGGCAAAAGCCAGGGTACCTTTTTGGCTGGGCTTGTATAGGCCCCAGGGCTGATAGCCTAGTACCTACCTATGAACCTATGAACCTATGAGCTGATGTCCATTACTATTAGGGTCACTGCAAAAATACCCCAAACAACAAACTAAAACAATGAGTGAGAAGGTCACTGAAAAACCAATCAGTAAAAACAAAATAAAAACTCCAGCAAAGCTAGAACCTCCACTGAGTTACCTCCCAAACCTCTTGTATCAGTGGCACATGGGCTATATGCAAATGATCCTTATGAAAATTAGATGTTTCAGCTAATTGGTGATTTTGAATGCCCATGACCTGTTTCATCATTTTAATGGACAATTTCAGGCCAATAAAGCCAAACCCCACTAGCTGTGGATATGCATATTTCGGCCTTGTTATGACCTCATCAGCACAGCACAAGCAGAGTATTTGACTAAGCATTAGAAACACAGGGCTGTTATACCCAACTGATGTCCACTATTATTAGGGTCACTGCAAAAATATCCCAAACAACAAACTAAATCAATAAGTGAGAATGTCCCTGAAAAACCAATCAGTAAAAAAATGAAAACTCCAGCAAAGCTAGAACTTTCAACTCTGCTTGTGCTGTGCTGATGAGGTCAAAACAAGGCCAAAATATGCATATCCACAGCTAGTGAGATTTGGATTTATTGGCCTGAAATTGTCCATTAAAATGACAAAACAAGTCATGGGCATTCAGAATCGCTGAAGCGGTACACATACTAATATAAATTACCCCTTGGGTACAACAATTCTCATTAGAACATTAGAAGTACCAGGTTTTGCCAGTTGTTGTACCCAAGGGGTAATTTATATTAGTATGTGTACCGCTTGTCCAGCATACTATGTGGGGATGACTACAAGATGTTTAAAAACCCGCATTAGGGACATCTTTATAGTATCAAAAATAGAGATGACACCAATGCTTTGTACAAACACTCTGTTGTTTGTTCCTTTTTTAAAAAGTTTTTGTTTTCAGTGTTAGAAATTTGTAAGACAGATATGAGAGATGGTGATTTTAAAAATTATTTACAGCAAAGGGAGACCGTTTGGCAGATTAAGCTGAAATCTGACACATCTCCCGGTTTAAATGAAGCTATAAATGTCAAATGTTTTTTAAAATATCGTAAGCTTCATATCAACAAAGATTGTGATACAACTTCCTTTTTTATTTAAATTAGTGAGGAGGTGTTTTAAATGAAGGTTGTTTAATTGAGTTAATTAATTGTTTGTTAATTATTGTATTTAATGTTCTAGTTTGGATGTGTCATTATTCTGAGGAAGTCTTCTGACGAAAGCGGACAATAAATTTTAGTACGCTATTATTTTGGTACCTGGTACTTTCTTTGCTGCCTCCACAGTGGTATTTTTTTGGATATAATTTAGACCCTAAGCATTTATTCATTTTTTTAATATTTACAGAGTGTACTAGAATGATTTCCCTTAAAGTAAAAAGTAGAATGGTGAACACAGGTAGAGTGTGCAGTAATAGGTTAATTAGTGGAAGCATATGGGAAGTGTGGTCGGAGGTGACAGCCCACCTGTCCATTCTTACGCCTGTCCTAATCTTAACAATAACCCTGCCACTGGCTCTAACCCAACCCTAAAAAGTTCAAAGTACTGTTATTATTTTGTTTATGAATGCAAAAGGAAACTATTTTTCATTTTTCAGTCAATATATGTTCAGAATTTTTTATTTTAAATATTTCTTTTAATTTTGGCATTCATTTTTCAATGTTGGGTACACTGATGTTTATAAGCATTGAAATAGATACAGTTTTGTGTGTGTGTGTGTGTGTGTGTGTGTGTGTGTGTGTGTGTGTGTGTGTGTGTGGTGTATAAACAGTTTACTATTAAATGTCCGAAGTGCCTGTGCGTGGCATGCATTTGGTCGAAAGGCACCTTTCAAATGGGCAGAATGCTGAACCAAAAATACATTGACTATACTACAGCAAATGGGTAGTGTAGTTCGAGTATCTGAGTTCGGCATTGTGCATGGAGATTGCGGTTCAGTGAGGAACAGGGAAGTATCCCATTTCTTCACTGTAGTGCACTCTCGGAGTTGGTATATTTAATTTGCAGGAGTGTGCGGGCCACAGAGGGGCATAACCCCCTGCAAAATAGTACAATTAACGTACTATTGACTGTAGAGTGTAACGGTATGTTAAGGTGCATAGCATGGGTGACTGACGTCACCTCCTGCTATATCGAATACATCAAACTACAGACGTCAATGTATTTATTTTCACCATGGTTGCTGTTTTGAAGTTCTGAATTCTGCATTTCAGGTCGACCATTGTGACCTGTCAACAAATGCAGTTTCGGAATTTCAATAGCAAACCGTATAAACTCATATGTATATAGTATGTGCCAGGAAACCAGATATTAAAACAACTCAATTACAGAATTGAAGAATGACCAGAATTTGAAAATTATGTTTTATCTTTGGGAGAGGTCAAGCTTGCTGAAGTATACTAAAGGAAAAATTAAGTGCTTAGATTTTACAAACATTTAGTCTGGAATTCATTGTCAGGTAGTATAATACACAACAAGTGGTTGTACTGGGAGTGCAATTCATTGTCCCTTGTTGCTCTATTGTGCATTGAGCAGAAGTGCATAACTAGAATATATACAGATAATAGCAAATGACATACAAATGAAGACAGGGAGGGAATTAAAACTCTAATGACATGCAAATATATACAATGTAAATATTGCCATGATTCATTGTGATAACTGGGAGAAATTGTACATCAATGTCTGCCAGACTATAAAAGGGAAAAGCAGATAAAAGATGTTGGAGTTTAAGAGAGTAACGTGATTGCAGTGGTAGTCATAAAGCAGCAGTGTCTAGAAGTTCTGGCACTTCCCAACCATGTGCGAGGAACTGTCAGTTGACTGTGTAACTGGTCATGACAGTTTTTGTTACATAGAGATTACTGATTGGTCATGTATATGGCACACATCTCCACTGTATTGCTGCTTCCTGCATGGTGACATTGTACTGGGTCATTAAGTCATTAAGTGCATGAGCTAAGGCTAACTTACATATATGTGGCTACATATATAGTGTATACAGGTGTTCTAAACCCATCCACATGTATTATTGCTGTATTGCAGGTGATGTTAGATGCCCACTAGAAGCTTAGCTAATGATATCTGTGCATAATCTGCTGAGCAATGCCAAAGAGCAGTACAAAATAGTATAGGCAGAAACACAGTGTGTCTTTGGCCAGCTGAACATCTGCTTTTTTTTACTTCATAATGTTGGGAGGAGACAGTAGTCTTGTAGTGTGATCCTGCTACAACCTGCCGGATGTTTCAAACATGTGACATGCCACAAAATGTGATCTTGAGGAAACAGGTGGGCCATTATCATAGCATGGGTATGGTAGCACCATGCAAACACATAACTGGCACAGAAAGTGCAGTGATATCATCTGATGATGACAGTGTGTTAGAGCAGGAGAAAGCAAGAGCTGAACAACACTCTTTCCAGACCGTCACAGGCACAATATATGACAGCGCAGGAGAACTAAAGACATATAGACCAGAACTGATGAGCATGCATTGACAGTGCAGTCTCATAGATCAAAATGATGCATGCAGTCAGTGACAGATGTTGCTAGTTAGTACATTGACAGGACACACTGCCCTTCAGACATCTGTACATATACCATACAGGATGGAGGGTGGGGCAGGTTGCAGTCATCATCATGTGCATAGACGCTGATGATAAAAATGACAGACTGCTATCCACATACAGTGGATGGGAAGAGCATGTCATAAGGTGGAAATGAGGGCCAGCTTAATATGATGACTACCCTATGTCTGGGATAATGTCCTCCTAGGTTGGGGCAAAAGTAGGTGGCCATTACCTGGGGCCATTCTGCTGACTTATTGCAGTAGGATTCAGGTCCTCCCTTTGAAGAGATGGTGTGCTACTGTGGACTCATGACCTGGACAGCCTGGTGGTGAAGTGTTTTGCCAATGGATGCTGGGTGTCACCACCCTCAATATGGGGTGACAGAATGTCATATATTTCCAAGTGTGGACTATTTACCCTGTGATGCTCTTACCCAACATGATCACCCTGGATATATATCCTACTCCCACCTTTGACAACACTGCCAAGCTGGGTAGTGATAGGGACACAAGCAATCCTCCACATGAAGGTGAAAAATAAACCTCATAAGGCCAAGCATTATTGTCTGTGGACTCTTTGTCCTCATGGAGCTAATGGTAGGGTTGGGTGAAATTTTCATAAATGCTGTGTAGAGCAAAAGTCAGTTTCACATTGGATTGGGTGACATTAATGATACTCTGGTACATCTGCTGTCTGATCCACAGATTTTCCTACATGCCAGGGGTCAACTCAGACATGTGATGATGTCTGGTACTGCTATTAGGTCTTATTATGCTGGTCCAAACCCACAGTAGATGCAGTGTACTCATCTGCGGCTGCAGCTAAATGGGGGTGCATGTCTCATGGTTACATTCATGGGGAGTCCCACTGAGGACAGTGAATGAAGGCTCATACTACTCATCATCAGGTTTGTTCTTGTTTGAGGCCACACCTGTACCTTGTACAGCAGGTGGACACCTACCCAGGATAGAGAGAGAGAATGTGCCACTGTGTCATCTGACTATAATTTAGATGTTTATGTCTTGTCATCATCACCATCATCATCTTCTGCATGCATGCCATCATCACTGTCTTTTCCTGCTCCAGCATTTACAGGCTGTGTAACCATAGCTATAATCTATGATACCAAGTACAGTGATAGTAATTTGAGCCTGTCTGCATAGGACAGGTGTTGGAGGTCATGGATTCTCTTTGTGAGGTATTTCAGTGGCCTTTCTAGTTGGTGTAGATGTTTGGAGAGGTACATACCAAATGGGGTGTTATATTCAATTATTGGTCTAATAAGGGAGGAGTATAGAGAGGTAATAACTTCCAGTTTTTCTGGATGCAATCCTTTTACTTATGAGATGAACCAAGTGAAAGGCTTTCCTGATCACTGCCGCTACATGATGGTCGAATGTGTGGTTGTTATCAACTTGAGTGGCCAGGTCTCTCACTACAAGTTATGTGCTTAGGGGGTTGCCGTTGATGTTGTAATCAGTAGGGGTCATGTTTTTGCTGAATTATATGATGATACTTTTTTTGCATTTAGCTTGAGGCCATGACTTTGGCATCAGTCATTAGTTGTTATGAGACCCTCTTGCAGTATGTTGACTTCATATGGAGAGTCAATGACAGCACCTAACTTACAGTTGTCAGCCACAGGCATTTTGTCTTTGCCTGGACCTCTGAGAAATAGATGACAAACAATAGGGGTCCCAGGTCAGGGACAGATCCCTAGGGAACTCCACTAGTGACAGGTCTGCTATCAGTGGTGGAGGTGCCTATTTTGACTTTGAGGGTCTACCTGATGAGATAGGGATTTATGCCAAATTGTGTTTGATTTTTAATGATGCCTGACTGGGGGATTGTGTCAAAGGCCTTGGCCAAGTCAATGTAAACTGTATGCATTGACTTACCCTCATCCAGGGCCTTGGTGACAGTCTCAAAGAAGTCAATGAAGTTCAACAGGCAAGATCTGCCCTTGATGAATCTAAACTGGGTGGGGTCAAGTGCTTGGAGACTGCCTATGTCCTTGTTTAGGAGATCCATAATAATACGATTCATGGCTTTACTTATCAGACTTGTCAAGCTAATGGGGTGATAGTTTCCAGGGTCAGTAGTGGAACCACTTTTGTGCAAGGGGATGACAATGGCAGTTCTCCACTCTGCTGGAATGAAGCATGTACTTAGGCTTTGGTTGAATAGGATGCTCAATGGCAAAGCCAGTTCTTGCTGGAGATGGTGCAGAATATAACCTGGGATACTATCAGGTCCCATGGAAGCTGTGTGCTTTGCCTTGGATAGGGCCTTTAACACTTGATCTATGAAGATGTGAGGTGCAGGACAAGTATCAGGGATGTTGAATGGGCCTTTGGGGGGATGGGGGGTGCGATTTGCACTGACCTTATCTGTTAGCAGGCTGGCTAAGTCAGCAGGATCAGTGTAAGTGATACTGCTAAGTACTAATTCGGAACAAACCCGGGCCTTGCCATGGAGGTTCCTGATGTAACTGAAAAATACTTTATGGTTTCCCTTTGTTTTGGAGGCTAGTTTTGATTCATAGTTGGCCTTGTTTTCACTAGTGATCTGATTTGCTTGTTGAGGCTAAGGGGGAAGTTTTTCCAATTTGGAATTTGTTCCTTTTTACCCTTGGGCAACAGTTTCTTCCTTTTGTTGTAAAGCCTGTTGATGGACGATGTCCACCAAATAGGTTTATGTTTCCTCGAGGAGCAGGTTTTAGTTCTATTGGGTATGGCTGATTCCATGCAGTTGTACAGGTGCTTGTATACTGTATTGGTGCACTGTTCAGCATAGTTGTTTCCATCCTCTGAGGGAGCCAGTGGTGTGAAGCTACAGATGCCTTCACTTAGGAGGTTGTAGTCAGGTTTTGAGAAGATTTTTAGCTTGATTATGACTGGGGGGGGGTTGGGTAAGTTAGAAACTTCGAATGAGACAGTCCGATGATCAGATCTCACCAGAGAAGAACATAGTATGGGAATGGTGCAGCGGTTACCCACGTTGGTGAGAACCAAGTTCAGAATGTAATCTCCCCTTGTGGGGGATGAGATGAGCTGGTCTAGTGTGTTAGAACTGATGAAGTCAAGGAATCATTGGGAGAGTGCATTAGTGCAAGAATAGTTCACCCAGTCTATGGTGGGGTAGTTGAAGTCACCAAGGATCAGGGTGTTAGGGGGTACCTTGATGGAATCAAGGAGATGCAGGGGTAAGAGAAGTGGGTGTCCTAAGTTATGGAGAGGGGGGTCTACAGCTAGCTATAACTTGGATGGGTGTCTTGATGTCAGTTGCACCTGGAGTAGTTCCCGTGCGTCATGCTGGCAAACCAGTCTGGAGGTGTGCCTGTCCTTAATGAAGATAGAGACTCCACCACCCTTAGTCTTCCCAATCTAATTTTAGGGTCAGAATGTGTGGAATGAGGTATAGCCTGGTAAGAAAGGAGTGCCCTCCGCAGCCCTGAACCAAGTTTCCATGACCACACAGCCATTGCATCTTCCAGTGCAAGGAGAGGCTCCAGTGAGTCCATTTTCAGGTTAAGGCTCCTAGCGTTAAGCAGCATGACTTTCAATTTGCTTTTTGACAGATCTTTTATGTTGGAAGACCTGTCTTTGGGACATTACCTAAAAAGGGACAACTGAGGAGGCGAGAGCCTTGGCCAGGATCTGGAAACCCAGTGGTGACAGGTGAAGGCCATCTATGGCAAAATCATCAAGGCCTGTCGACCATGTCATCCCAGGCGACAGATACTGGATCCTCTTGGAATGACAATAGAAATTAAGCCAATTGCTGAAGTCAATTATTTTTTGTTGGTATTGTGGTATTATTCTTGGTAAAAGTAAGATGCTGCTTAGGCCTAGGGTCATTCCTGCCTGGAACACATACTCTGAGAGCTCAATCATGTCTCTCTTCATATAGTCTAGGAGGTATGTCTCAAGTCATTCACACCAGCATGGACAGTGACAGTGTCATACTTGTACCTGTTGTCTAGAGACTTAAGTGTGTGCATGATGTGGCAGATTCTGGCACCAGACAGACAACTGACCATGACCTTCTCTTTGTTGAGCCTAGATTATCAGTATTTTTACGATCCAGCAGCATTCTGCACAATTGAAAGCATTTTATTCTCTGTTTACCCTTTCATTATGTGTTCCTCTGCCAATTCTTTCTCTAATGGATCAAAAGTGATCCCAGTTTTTCTTAAGTTCAACTCAAATTATCTATAAAAACTCTTGTTTTTGGAAATTAATAAAAATATTTACAAAAAAAAAAAGTTATCTATTAAAACTATGTATAGAACCCCCCCATTTCCTTTTTTATACACACTGTTTCCTCTTCCATCTATTTTCTGTCGTGTATGCATCCAGTATCATTCATATTTTATTTATCTTATTTATTTATTTATTTTACATTTGTTGACCGGGAATGTCTGACTGAGCCAAAGCCCTTTTTCAGCAGAGACCCGGGGAGAAAAGTTCCAGTAAATAGATATAACATTTAGTCATTACTACAGGTATTATACAGGTGGAATAAGGCAATCAGCTAGCAGACTACAAGAGCATTTTTGAGAGTATACAGATTACATTTTGTCACAAATACTAGTATTATATATGGAAAAATGTAAAAAACAGGTAGATTATAGTCAGAGCATTTTTAAAAGCAGTACTTAGTATAAAAGAGCAACAGAGGAGTAGAATGTTAATTTTACAATTAAATCAAACAGGATGCAATAAAAGTATCAGAGAGAGGATCTTCTTCCCAGTTTATTGCTTCTCTCAAAATTCATTCTCTCTGTTGCCCATTTTCTCCTTCCATATGTACCCATATCAACATATGCCTCTTTCCTCCATCCTTGGTCTTTCCATCTTTTCCAATTCATCCATCATTTCAGTTACCTCTCGCACATTGGATTACCCCTCTATCTTCCATTTCCTTTAATTGCTTTCTTCCTCAATGTCATTAATTTACCAACTATCACTTTGTATTTTGCTGCAGTCCTTTTTTATACTCCAATAACCAGAGTTTAAGAAACAATTCCATTTCTTCTCCTCCCAATTTCTTTAGCACCCCCTCCAAATCGTTTTTATATCACTCCAATTTCCTACACTCCCAAAAATATGTATCCAAGTTTCCTTTTCCTATTTACACCTCAAGAAGTCTCTTCTCTCCCTTAAAAACATTCTTGCTATTCTATACAGTGTATAAAAATATTTATGCAAACATTTCCTTGTAAAGATTTTACTCTTTCTTACCTTGCTAATAAATCTTGTTAGGCAGCTAATTTCCTGTTACTCTGCTTCTTCACTCTGAAATCTCAAAGTCATTTCCCATTGACTTTTTTTGTTTCTTACTCTGCCATCTGTCACTTCTTCTTAGACACATGTTTACTACTTTTAACAAACCTCTAGTACATTTCCCCTCTAATCTTTTCCTCTCTATTTCCTGAATCAACCTGGGCATTCCCTTCCTCATTCTCACCTCTGGCCTTATTATGATTCACATACTAACCACTCCTTCTTAATCCCACTTTAACACTGCCCTCAAGTTGTACTGTTGTTGAATGTCTTCCAACCTCTTAACTCTTTGAGCTACTAATATCTGAGGCCAGTATTGCACTTCTTTTTGTCTCGTCTTCCGTATACATAACCTATTTTCAGCCTGTTAATCTCTCTCTAATCTCCCATCCCCCATTCTCAACACTCTGTTCCTCCACATCTCAATAAATGCTTCCTTCCATATGTCTTTAAAAATCTTCTGAACTCTTTTAAACCAATCAACATCATTGTAGATGTCTCCACTCTCCAGCAAAACCATGATTACATTGGCTCTCCTTTATCCTAAGCATTCTTTTTCAATGTGCTTCATAATCTTCATCCACCCGTCTTAACTGCTATTGATTCCCCCAAACTAATCTTTCGACTCCCCCCCACTTCTTTTGACATAGACAGCATATCCCAATTCAATATAGGTTTTTCCCCTGTCCTCATTAATTGTCTAAACATTTGCTTTACCTTTTTCAGGGACTTATTATCTGGAACAGACCAGAACACCTGTGTTACATACCCAGACCGTGACATTATGCACACCTACAACAGTTACACTCTCAGATATATATCCAGAGTTAATGCCTTCCACTTTTGCAGTTGGTGTTTCACTTTGTTAAGAATCTTGACAGAGGTGACTATTTTTATTTATTTATTTTGGTTTGTTTACTGGGTAGTACTTCAATCACTATAGATAATTTACAGGCACAGTCTTGGTGAAGATATCCACAAAAAAAGAAATAGAGCAAATTCACATACACAGTGTAATCACAGAAGGTAGATAATCCCACAGGCAATTGATACAATATGTAAATAATATTAGCAGAGCAGGAAATCAAATGTGAATTAACTTTAGTAGTAAATATGAGATGTAAGCAGCAGATGAGAACAGAGGATCAAAGCAGAAGTGATGCAGTTGAGGAAGGAGTTAGGTTGTGTGGCCAGTGGAAAAGCATTTGCAGTCAGAGTTGTGATGAAGGTGTCTTTTGAGCTGAGCTTTGAAGGTGGGGAAATAGGAGACTTTTTTAAGGTGAAGGGGAAGGGATTGCCAGAGTTTGGGTGCAAGAATGAAGAAGGAATGAACAGTGCAGTGCAGTTTAGTTTGACATGTCTGGAGTGAAGGAGTTAATTGGGGAGGCTGGAGAGGCTGTATGGGGATAGTTTTATTATGGAGTTTGACTGCAAGAGGTGGAAAGGCACCTGGTTGATGTAATTTGAAAACAAGAGACCCTAGGAGTGGCTCAAGTTTGTAGGAGACTGTTAACTGTTTGGCCTTGGAGAGGATGATGGAGTGGTGCTCGTGAGGGGAGGAAATGGAAATGAATTGGTAGATTTTGTTTTTGATGGACTGTAGAGTAGATAAGTTAAGTTTTTGAGGCTCTGGGTATGGTGGGGAGCCTGTATTCAAGTTGAGCAAGGAAGACTCCTTTGTAGCTTTGGCTAGTCTGGAGAGAAAGGGAAATATTTTCCAGGACCAAAATAAAAGAGAACTGATATTTTTCCTGCTGTTTTCAATGTGGCTTTGGAAGTTAAGTGACTAGTCTAGCCATAAACCTAAGTAGTTAAAAGACGTGGTTGTTTCTATTAGGCAACTGTTGAGATATGTGCTGTTGAGATTTTTAGGAGTCTTTTCTAGCATTTGTTATGTTCTAAATAACATAATTTTGGTTTTAGAGGGGTTTAGGAGTAGCTTATGATTGTTTAGTCAAGAATTAAGGGATTGAAGGTCAGACTGAAGCTGGGTTTGAATAGCTGAATGTAAGGGACTGGATCGAAGAATAACCATATCATCTGCATAAAGAGAAATAGGAAATTTAGGGAGATCAGAGGACAGCTTGTTAATAAAGATTGAAAACAAAAGAGGAGTGAGTATGGATCCCTGGAGCACTCCTGTAGTAAGGGGTGCTGGTGGTGATAGGGATGGGCCTAATTTGACTCTGAAATACTTATTTGCTAGGAAACATTGGAACCAGGTGACAGTCTTGGGGCTAACCCCAATTTCTTGGAGGGAGTGAAGGAGCTGAAAGTGATCAATTAGATCAAAAGCTTTGGTAAGGTCAATGAAAAGAGCTCCTGAAAGATTTCTTTTATCCATGTTGAGAAGGTTTTCATTGGTAATTGGCCATAGTGCTATCATTGTGCTCTGGCTATCCCAAAATCCATGCTGTTTAAGAATGAGGAGGTGGTACTATTGGATGTAAGTTGACAGTTGGTTGCAGATTAGTTTTTAAAGTATTTTCCCAAGTGCAAGGAGAATGGAAGTGGGAGGTATTTACTGGCTCAGGCTGTTTGGGAAGTGATTTAACCACCAATCCAGTTTTCCATATGCCTGGCATTGTGTTTTGAATTAAGCAGAGGTTATAAATATGTAGACGAAGTGTGGCAAGGAAGTCCTTGCAAAGTGATATAAACCAAGGGATTAGGTTGTCTGTACCAGGGGTATATCCAGGGTATATTTTTTAGAAGGGTAAAGTTCTTTTTGTGTAATTTTCTTAGAATAGAAGAGGGGATAAAAGGAGGGTGGGGTGCTATTTCAGTTGTCAGAGTGGTAGAGGTTGTAGTACTAGGGTGGTGGGTGAATTGTTTGTGAAAGTCAGGGACTGAGAGTTAGCTTTGAGAGGTCTGGCTGGTGACTGGAGAGAAAGTGGGATACATGGGTTTACTTCTTGCCAAAAATGTTTGGGTTTGTCTGAAAGAGCAAGTTACTTGATTTTGAAGGTGAGATAAAGGCAGTCTGGTTTTCTGCTGAGGGATTTTGTCTCTGTGAAGACCATACATTGTCCCTACTTTTGAGCAAAGCTTTCAGTTCAGTGGTTAGCCAGACAATTTTGATGCATTTGAAAAGGCACTGTATGTGAGGGAAGAATTTGTCTTAAAGTTGAGGGACGGCATGTGTCAGAGCTGTTGCAGTCAAATTGGGGTTCTTTAAGTTTTTCATGGGAGACCAGTCAAAGTTTGCTAGGTGTTTTTTTTTTTCAAAAACATTTTTATTTTGTTTTCATTATAAACATACGCAAATGTACATATAACAAATACAATAAAACAATAACAAAACTGTTTACAATATTTACATTCATCCATGATAAACAATCATTTTATCCATGAGAAGTTATCAGTATTTGTTCAAAAGGTTTTCCAATTTTTGCCATGATATTTTTATGAGTAATGTTATGAGTTCTATAACAAATAGTTCTTTTTTACAAATAACTTTTGCTAAATTAATAAAATCTTTAAACATCAAATCTTGTTTACTTTTCCAGTTCAAAGTAATAACTTTTCTGGGAATTGCAAGAATTGACCAGAGTAACTGAATCTGAGATTTAGGTATTACGTTCGGTATAGGAACATTGAATAGGATTAGTGAGTTAGAATTATGACAGTTATCATACCATAAGGCATTTACAAAATATTTGAAGTCTTTCTAGTATTGAACATCATTTCTACATTCATTGAAGATGTGAACCTAGTTGGCCTCTAGTAATTCATCACATTTCCAACATTTGCTTTCACTGTTTTTGAGTATAAGATTTATTTTATGTGGAGTATAGAAACTCCTATTCATAAATTTCCATGTATACAATCTCCAATATAATGAAGAGGTACAGTACATAAAATTCAATAACGATTTTTTTGGATACATAAGATATTTGTTCTCCATTAATCTTTACATAGTAATTGCAGAAATCTAAGCCAAACTTAAGTGTGTCTTCTCTTAGTATCTTATAGATAGGTGAGATGCTTAATTTTTGATGATCTGTTTTTTCAAGATACCTAATAAAAAGTTGAATCAAACTAGGAACGGATTCAGTCTCTAGGTTGATTGATACTCTCATTTTGTTTTCTATAAACTGCCATAATGAGTGTATAAACAACCAACTGTCTTGACTATTATCAAAACTACATAAAAGAGAGGTTAGTGGTTTGATACTCTTATTTTCAATAAACCGATGCCAGAATATCAAGTTATTTTCCTTTAATTTTTGTATTTCATTGATGTTGAAAGAATCTAGGCAATCAGAGGAGTATGCTGTAGGTAATATAAGAAATAGAAATTATTTAATGTAATTACAATCAATTATATTTTTAAGGTTATTAAATATTTGATTAATGCCATAAGAAAAATGATCAAACTTCTTATTAAATACACAAAATTCATGTAAAGCCAATGAACACTACTTATTCCATATTGTTCCTTAAATTGATTTTTTATAGTTCTGACATTAGTTATATGAATGTCATGTTCTGACGCTTGCTCAGAGGTGACCTATGCCTGACATACAAGGCCATGTCAAACCCAGATTTGATGAACATGCTTCATCTCAAAAAATCTAGATCCCTCAGAGCCACAAGGGCGGGAGACTTAAACCTCGACACGGTTATTAATAGGACGTGCTGGAGGGATAGATTCATCACCCAAAGACTCCCTATGCTGTGGAACAAAATCCTGGTCTATGTGAGGCAGAACACCTCGCTGGCCTTGTTCAAGAGGAATCTTGACCAATGGATGGGGGATCGCAGATACACCCCAGGGGTTACCTCAGTGTCACTGCTAGACAGAGGCACAGCAAAATAAAGGGCATAGTTTCTCCAAACTAAAGGGGTGGCGTAAGCCACAAAACTATGGGCTAGGCTTATAAATGCCCTCGGGAAGATAGCCTAGTATGAACCTATGAACCTATGAACCTATGTATTGTTTTCCAGCCAGATATATAGGTAGGTGTGATCCAATGTAATATTACATTAATTATAAATGATTTGGAATAAAGATCTAAGCTAGGGAATGCTATATCATTACTGTTCCAAGCTCTAATGTGCCATTTATATGCAATCCTAGGTTTTAAGGGAACAATAAAAATTTAAGTAGCATGGAATCTAATTTTCTAAATAAGTTTTGGGGAGGGGGTATTATCAATGAATGTATATAAAACTAAGATTTAGGTAAAATTATTGTTTTAATTATAGAGAGCCTATACTCCATTGTGAAGAACATTTTATTCCATCTTTTGATTAGTTCATTAATAGTGGTTATTAAATTATTGTAGTTTAGTTTAACAGACTCTTTCCATGTGTTCTTTATACTGACACCCAAATATTCTAATACATCATTCTCCCAATTAAACAGGCTAGTCTCTCTTAGGTTTTTGTTGATCTTCTTGTTAATTAGTAATGTTTTCTATTTATTATGATTAAATTTAAGCCCTGAAATTCTTTCAAACTTGCTTAAGGTATTTATAACATCATGCAAAGAACCATCAGTATCACCCAACGTTAACAATGTATCATCAGCAAATAATTGTATCTCAGGACAATAGTCCTTATTAATTTGAAAGCCTTTTATATTTTGCTTGTTTCTGATATATGTAGCAAAAAGTTCCATTGTAAGAGCAAACAATAATGGTGACAAAGCATAACCTTGTCAAGTTACCTTGAGAATTTCTAGTGGTGAGGATAGACATGATCCGATTTTCACATAATCTAGTGCCCCACTATACATTTTCATTAATAAGTTGTCAAAATCTGAGGAGAATTCAAAACCAATTAGAATTCTTTGTAGATAAGACTAATAGAATCAAAAGCCTTTTCTATGTCTAGGCTGATAATTAGTTTTTTGTATTTGCATGCTATGCCTATTAATGATAATAATTTAATAATGTTATCTTGCACTTTTCTATGAAGGATGAACCCTGTCTGGTCATTATGTATTAGATTATGTAATATTTTCTTTATTCTATTAGCTAATATTGTCATGAAAATTTTATAATCAGTGTTTAGTAACAAAATTGGCCTATATGAATCACAAGATTTGGAGTCCTTACCTTGTTTTAATATTGGGGAGATAATCGAGTATTTCCATGATGGGGGTGTTATACATTTTTGCTTAACCATAGTAAAGGCACTCATCATTTTCTTTATTATATATTCTGGAAAAATCTTATATAGTTCAGGAATTGTTCCATTCAGTCCTGGAGCTTTATTATATTTTACATTTTTTATTTGCTTTTTGACTTTTGTTAGTGTTATTTGTTTATTTAATATGTCATTTGTTGCATTGATATTTAGTAGTTAAATATCCTTGAATAAAAGTATTTATTACATTATCTGTCTACAAATGTGGTGTGTTATTATTTATATCTTTATAGTAGTTTTTGAACACTTCTAATATGCCCATTAAGTTAGATGTACTCTTAACTGAATCATCACTTTTATATTTAATGCCATTAATAAGATTTTGATTGTTTATTTTTTTTTGGATCTTACCACTATTTTATGTAGATATTTGAGATTTATAGCATGAGATTGTAATTTCAATTTTTCCAGGTTTATGGCTACCTTATGATTCAGAACTTCTAAGTATTTTTGATTTAACTTAGTAATTTCATTATGTGATACTTTATTTAGTTTTGCATCCATTTTTATCTTGTCTATTTTTTTTGTAAGTCTAAAAGTTCTTTGTCCAACTCTCTCCTTTTTTTAAGGTACCAAGATTTTATTCTATCATATATATAAACTTTAAAGGTGTCCCATAGTATAGTATCAATCACTTCACCGTTATCATTTGTTTCCATAAACATGTCTATTTCTTTCATTATCCATTCCCTAAAGTCATTTAACTTAGTTGTGTATGAAGGAATTCTCTGTATAAATCTTAAATAATCTGTATGGTTAGTTAATGTAAAGTTTATAACATTATGGTCCGAAAGTGGTAAAGTCATTATAGATATGTCAATTATTTTAGAGTATATATTATTTGATACAAAGACCTTATCAATGTTTGTTTGCATACCAAACCGATATGAATAGTGAGTTTAGAATAAGGAATAATGTTCTCTTATCCCTTGTATATCTTTAAGGTTCATCTGGTTTGTAAAGTCATTTAACTTCTTGGCTTGAGTTGTTAGTTTTATTTTACCATTTTAGAAGTATCATTGCCTGATAATAGGCAGTTAAAATCACTTGTTGCTATAATTTTCCCTTTTGCGTTTAAAGTAATCAGATCCAGATATTTGTCAACATATTTAGTACTCAGTCCTGGTATCCAGTATGTATTAATCAAAGTATAATACTTCCTATTGATTTCCAAATTAACCATGTTTAGCATCCCATCTTTATCTGAAATTGTATCCATAATTCTTGGAATAGTATAAATATTTTTCCATAGAATAAGAATGCCCCTTGTCTTAGTCTTAAAACATGAATCGGACAGAATGGTATAGCCAGTGAATGAGTATTTTTGTAGATCATTTTTTAATAGATGGGTTTCCTGTAAAAAGATGGTCTGGGCTTTATGCATTTTGATATATTTAAGCAAACCAGCTCTTTTGACATTATTGTTCCAACCATTAATATTTAATGATAAACATTTATAAGCCATTGACTATAATGTGTATGTTATTACTAACTGAAAGACCTTTCTTCTGTGTTGACTTGAAATCTACTGAAAATGTACTTACTATGGATACATAATGTGTATTAAGCACTACTTTCAAAAACCCAAAACTATTTACAAACGCATACATGAAACATAAAGTTTCTGGTTTAGCTAAAAACTTAACTAAACTATCCATCCACCACTTCTCCAATACCAAACGACACAAATTATCCATCTCTACTTAGAATATAGTATAAAAACAAAAAAGAAAAGCATTATGAAAGCAACTAAAGAAATCTGAATCCATGAAATATACATAAGAATGAGAGTGTCCAATATATCTGAAGCTATATGAATATGTTACGTATAAAAAACACCTCTTCTTCTTTTTTCGGCTTTTCCTGGTTAGGGGTCGCCACAGCGGATCACCTGTCTGCTCATGATTGGCAGTGGAGTTTTTACAGTGTTGAGTTGCCAGCCCGACACCCAACCTTCCAAAGAAGGCACATACATGCACACACTCACACCTAGAGCAAATTTAGAGTGTCCAATCCACCTACAGCATGTCTTTTGGGATGTGGGAGGAAACCGGAGCACCCAGAGGAAACCCAAGCGACCACAGCGAGGACATGCAGACTCCGCACAGAAGGCACCCCAGCCAAGGATCGAACCGGAGAACCTCTTGTTGTGAGGCGACAACACTAGCTGCTGCACCACCGTTACCTCCCACGTATAATAGCACCTCTAATACATAGATATTCCAGAAATACACATCAGATCAAAGTATGTATAAACATTAGAAGCTGAAGGTTAAGAAGATTGTCATTATTTCCAAGACTTTTCAAGAAACATCGGATAATTTAACCATTTTCTCAGTCATCTATCTAACATCTATCTAACAGTTTTTAATGTAAGGATCTATTGAATATATATATATATATATATATATATATATATATATATATATATATATATAAAACACTTATAACAACATAACTATTAGATTTTGCAATTATATACATATTACTCATATGTATTAACAATATCTATGTTGATGTCTTTCATCAGGAAGGGGGAGAGAGAGAGAGAAAAAGGGGGCCTCACAACCCTCTGTTTAGTTACTAAACGTATAGTTATACAACATTAGTCTGATGGTAATATGAATAATGAGTTTTCTAATGCAGCTCCTAGTTCACATGATGTCATTTAATTACTAATAGTGTCATTGTATCTGCAGAATGTATGCATCTATAAGAGGACATAGACATTTTCAAAGGAGTTAAACACTTTTATCAGAACTAATTATTTACCAGTTAAAGTATCTAGTGAAGGATAACAGACTTTCAAGAGAAAAGAATTCTAAGTACAACCATTTAACAAGTTCAAAAGGTCAAATGATGTCATCACTGTTCTTTCCTCAAGCTGAAGCTTCATAAACTTGTTAAAAAGTATCTAAATAGGCTCATGCACAACAGAAGTTGTCTCTAGTGAAGAAAAAAGCATTTTGGTGTGAAATTCAGATCCTGAAGCTTTTAAAGTTTACAGAAAGCAAATAAAAAAAAAACACGCAAGCTGCCTTTTCAGTGCATGTCACGAATCTCTACAATGAGAACAGTCACACAGACCACCAGTTTCCTCACTAAACATCAACATCATGAAAAAAATTAACCCTTTCATATAAAAACAGCTATTTAGAAGTAGCAACAGCTGCCTAAAATCATATTATAGCATTTCAATCATTTACCCACTAGTTAACCAGGCTAGAGAGAAAGAAAAAAAAAAGGAACCTAGTATATATATATATATATATATATATATATATATATATATATATATATATATATATATATATATATAAAGTTTATATTTAGCTAACTATAACTGTGTTAATGTTTAAATGTATCTGAACAAAGAGTCTAAAACATCTATTGTATTTCCCCGAAAACAAGACCGGGTCTTATACTTTTGCTCCTGCGTAAATACACATTAAGGCTTATTATCAGGGGATGCCTTATTTATCCCCCCCCATGTACAACAATCTACATTTATTCATTTATTCATGTACAAAAATCGACATTTATTAATGTACACAAATCAACATTTATTCATGTACACAAATTGACATTTATTTGGTACTTTTCCGTTATTGGGCAACAATTTTAGGTAACGTGTTAACAGTTGTGTGAGAATTCTACATAAACAGTGCAACAAACATTTCAACTTCAGAATATCTAGTTCTTGGCTTTCACAGTGCAATATTTCATGCTTACCAGAAAGTGCAGAAAAATCTCAATACATGTCTATTGGAGAAGGGGAATAAAATAGGTGAATAATTGCCACTTTTTGAGTTGTGATGCTTTCTTTATTCCTTACCCAAACCGTAAGAGAAGAATGATGGAAAGTCATAAAAATGTAGTCTGGGAGCTAGAGGCCTTACTTTGTAATTACTCCTTAATAATGAAACGTTACCTTAATACAATAAAGTCAAAAAACTGACAAGAGCTTGCTGGCAGCTGAAAGCAGAAGCAATCCATTCTGTTGCCCTGCTAATGGAAAAGTTATTCAAATACAGTCATGTCATCTTCTTCTGGAACATTGTCATAAGTCTCCAACCCCTGAATTCTGGCCTGAATTTCTTGCGACGCCATTTCCTGTAAAACCACTGGCCCCAATGTGTCATGCCTAGCAATAGAGCTCTCCTTAAATGAGCACTGCTTGTCCATGTAGCCTGCTCGTACTGCATTGGCAACACAGCTGTCAATGATTTTATACCATGAATTCTTCACCCAAGTCACAACCTCTTGCAGGCTAGGCTTCACAAAGTTTCTACTCTGATTTCTTTCCATTCTATTTCAATGTAGTCATTGAGTTCCATGCGCAAATGGTCCTTGAATGGCTTGTTTATTGTACTATCAAGAGTCTGGAGATAGGCAGTCATTCCGGCTGGAATCATTATTTGATCTATTCTTCTCTGTGCAAGGAAGTTCTTCATGTCTTTAGTGTGGTGAGTGTTGGCTGAATCCAGACTAGCAGACCTGTTTCACCACCTCGCAAAACAAGTGGCAGCATTACATCGACCCACTTCCTTATAACTGCTTGTGTGCACCAGGCTTTTTCGGTTTCAAGAATATAAATGCCTGAAACACATTCAATCTTATCTTTCTTGTCCTTACTAATGATTAGAGGTTGGGTTTTATTTCCATCTAGACGAATTGCCAAAATACAGGTAACACTTGCACTTTTGTAACCAGTGGAGGGAATGTAGATTGACAAGGCATCACTCTGATCAATTGTTGTTTGAGATCCTTGGCCCATAAACACTGCAGTTTCATCCATAGCAATCATGTTGGAGAGTAGGTATTCAGAAAAGTCAATGCCATCAACAACGGACTTAAATGCAAGTGCACATTTAATAACTTCAGTCTCTTCCAGCTTGAACAGTGTTGTCGATCTTCTTAGAGACAGTTCATATCGCTGAAGGAAGCCAGCCAGCCAATGTTGTGATGCTTTGAATTCATTTGGGGATATTTCTAACTTTGTTGCCATTGCAAGGGCAAATGCTTGAATATCAGCCCTGCACCCAACCAAAGTCTTTACTCGTCTGTTAGCAGTCCATTCATAGATGATGTCTTCCAGCTCAGGAAATAATGGTTGCCAACCTGATTCACACTTGCACTTCTTAGCATTTCCCTCGTCCACCTGTTGACTGAGGTTATCGTACTCTGCTCGCCATTTTTGGACCATTCAGAGATCCAACTTCTTTTCTTTACAGAAAGCCATCAGATTCTTTCCCCGGGAGTCCTCCATGATTCCTTTCTTATACTCGATGGAATAACTCTTTCTTTTTGCACTCATCTTGTCTGGGGGGGGGGGGGTTAATTGAAGACTTACGAGACAGGAGTGGCAACAAAAATGGTGACAGTTAAGAAGACACAACTACACCCATTCGTTATCAAGTGCGCACATTTTACATGTGTTGTGTGTAGTTTGAGCAATCAAAGTACACTTGCCAGTGTTTATGGGCCAAAGATCTCAAACGTCAAGTGTGAGTAAGGATTAGGGTTACAGTAAGAATCGTAGAGGACTTCTGGGGAAAGAATCTTATGACTTTCTGCAAAGAGAAGAAGTTGTGTGTCCAAATGGTCTGATAATGGCAAGCAGAGTAAGATAACCTCAGTCAACAGGTGTCATTATTATTATTTTATAATTCAACACATTCGTCATGTGCTTTTAATGATCTTAACTGGGGCTTATTTTTGGGGTTGGGCTTATATCATAACCACCCTGGAAAATCATGCTAGGCCTTATTCTCTGGTTAGGTCTTATTTATGGAGAAATACCGTAGTTAGAAACACTAATCAGAAACACCTTGTTACCCACCATTGACCAACTAGAAAAAATGCACTTTGGTATTAAGTCAAATTATACTATTACTGAAGAATTAGAGGACATACATCATTTGTAGTTATTTAAAAGGGAAAAGTATGTAAAGTAAATATAATGGGGAAAAGAGATATGGAACACTGGTAACAAAAAAGAATAGGAAGAAAGGAGAGAGAGAGAGAGAGAGAGAGAGAGAGAGAGAATGTTATTTAAATACTTAGTACTATATGTAATTAGAAGAAATAGATATAGAAAGGAAAAGAGAACATTAATAATAAAAATGATTCACATTACCTTACAGCATAGAGTCTTTCCAGAATCAAATATATTATGATTCATAAAACAAAACATTTAAAATTAGAAGGAATTTATTCATTTGTCCTTTAGTTTATTAATTTTGTTTGTTCCTTGCTTCACAGACCATCCATTTTTTGTTACCTGTCTCTTCAAACTCTGGGATGACCATTCCATTTCTTCTATGTCCGACAGTATTTTCTTTCTGGATAAGTTCTACTGCTTCTTGTAGGGAATCAAAGATCTTCACTCCTTCTGGCAAGGTGGTCTTTATTCTTGCAGGAAAAAGAATTTGAGCTTTAATATTGGCTTTTTTCCAAGGACTTAATTAGAGGAACACACTCCTTTCTTCTGGATATGACTGTAGAGGTGTAGTCATTGTCAAAATGAATAACTTTTTCACCCATCTTGATAGGGGAATGTCCAAGCTGATTTCAGCACTAAGTCCTTGTCTTCCGAGGAAAGAAATATAACTATTATAGACCTAGGGTTAGATGAACTCAGAGATGAAGCTGGATTTGCCAGGGACCGATGAGCCCTCTCAAGTATACTTTTAGTTAGATTTTTCTAAAAATTAAAGTATATTTCCTGTTAGGATATTAAAATCTAAGCAGAGCTATGGATTTCTGTGCTATCAGAATGGCATATTGGCCACACACACCCCCCCCGGTGTTTTTTGAGGTTGTCTTTGTTGGCTTTATAACCCGAGTCCTTTCTTAATTTTTTTCCAACAAGTTCAATAACTTCTCCTCATCCTACTCATGCTTGCTTAAGGTCAGAAATATATATAGTCTGCAAATAAAGCAAACTTTCTCTCACTAACCTCCCATGTATCTGATTTTTCTTACTGCCTCCACTAATGCGGTCCTATATGATTTGTGAATAGGAGAGGGGATAAAGGGGCACCCCCTGCCTAGTACCTCTTCTAATAACTAACTCACATAAAACCTCTGTTTAATCTCTACTGTGGCTTTTGCCCCTGAATATAAATCTTTCAACAGTCTTATCCATTTTACTGGAAACCCCCAATTCTCCCTCTCATTTGCACAGTTTTTGCACTTGTATTCCACTCAGCAAGTGCCTTCCAGGTGTTCTGCAGAGTCTACAGCATCAGAGAGACAAAAGAGTGACTTTGGAGTGATTAAGTATAATTTTTCTGCTTTTCTTGCTGTCTTAACTAATTCTGCCTAAAATGCCATTTTTTAGCGAATCTATGATTTAAAAAGTTTGTTATTGCTACATATTGTACTTATTTGCTGCCTGCACTTAAATTGTCATTTTTGTGTTTAAATAATTTGTTTAACTGTTGTAGGCTACACACTAAAGTGCGGTAGCCTTTCCTGTGCATTTAAAGTGTTGTTTTGATTGTATCGACTCTATTTTCTGAAAAAAAAAAAAAAAAAAAAATATATATATATATATATATATATATATATATATATATATATATATATATATATACATACTTGTTACCCGTCTTTCTGAACTAGTATAGTCCAGTTTTCAGGTTATTGCTGAATCCAGGGCTGAGTTACAAGTTTCTGTGTTGCCCATACCTTACTTGGATAGAAGGAAGTTTCTCTGTTCACCTATGCGAGAGGGGAGCTTTGAGCAGCCTATCGGTCCCTGGAGGAGTGGTTGCAGCCCAGAAGTTAGTAGTTTATTGGCCATTTTGGGCTAATTCTGATTGTATCTGCTCTATTTTCTGAAAAAAAAAAATACTTTTTCACACCTTTCTGAACTAGTATAGTCCATTTTTCAGGTTATTGCTGAATCCAGGGCTGTGTTGCAAGTTTCTGTGTTGCCCATACGTTACTTGGATAGAAGGAAGTTTCTTTGTTCACCTGTGAGAAAGGGGAACTTTGAGCAGCCTATCTGCCCCTGGAGGAATGGTTTCAGGCCAGAAGTTAGTAGTTTATCGGCCATTTTGGGCTAATTTCTATCTCTTTCACTTCCCTGCTATAAAAAAACACATTTGTGCGGTTTTGTGCACTGGGCAGTGCCGTTTAGCTAGAGTTAAACTATTCTTGGCTCCACAAAGTCTACTCTTCAATTTTTCCCTTGGAACTAGACAAACCTTCAACTTTAGCACTCAAACCATTCATGTCACAGTCGAGCACTTGCTTAAAATTCATAGCAAGTACTAATTAACTCTAGCACTAGACCCCCCCTATACTGTCCAAAAGGACAAGGCTCTCTATTCGTCCCCACCAGGCAATCAGAAAAACAGCTTACTCTACCTATTCAGGCATATCCAAAGGGCAGTTTCCGGTGTACTCTCTAGTCCAACTGGTGAATCTGGGCATTTTGAGGCAATGTTACAACTGCCTCATGTACACAGACAACCCTCTCCTCCTACCACCAAACACTAATATATGAGAGAGATACAATTATACAGCCAAACTGGAGGCAAAGCTCTCTCAACCCAAGACTGAAACTAACAGTCAAGAGGAGAAGGGTAATACTTGCAACACACCACCAGTCTCACATAGACCTAATAAACCAACACCAGCAAATAACACACATGAATACATGAAAACATACTCGGAGGCTCTAAATAAAAATCTGCAAAAGCAACAGAGACCTCCAAAGCAGATATATAAACAACCTCCACACCCCATCACCAACCATGAAACACATACTTCACATAATCAGTGTGCCACACAATCACAGCCCCTAAGGCAAAATAACATACCCAACACACCAGTAATAGGCAACTCTACAGTCAGGCACACTGATGTCCCACTAATTAGGCTGGTCAAGGAGAAGGTTACAGTTAGCTGCCTGTCAGGTGCCAGGATCCGCCACATAACACAAGCACTCAGGTCACTCCAGAAGAAGTACAAATACAACTCTGTCATTGTCCATGTTGGTGTGAATGACCTGAGATGTACCTCCCTGGACTACATGAAAAGAGACATGGAAGAGCTCTCTGACCATGTAGCCCATGCCGGTTTGACCCTGACCCTGAGTAGCATCCTGCCCTCACCAAGAATGATGCCACAGTATAAAGAAAAAATTATCAATTTCAACAATTGGCTAAGATTCTGGTGTCATTCAAAGGGGGTCCAGTATCTGTCCACCTGGGATGACATGCTTGACTAGCCACATTGCTTCGCAAGAGATGGCTTGCACCTGTCACCCTTAGGCTTTCAAATACTGGCCAAGGCTCTTGCCGCCCCCATAGTGCCTTTTTTAGACAAGGCTCAAAAAACAAACCCACCACCATTAATAGCACAAGTAACCAAAAACTGTGGGTAATGCTACTCAAAGCCAGAAGTCTAAACCTCAAAATGCACACACTCGAGGCACTCCTCAGTATGGAGAACATCGGCATTTGTGCAGTAACAGAAACCTGGTTTAAGGCTCCTGAGAGCACCCCAGCACTACTAGGCTATAACTCATACCATACCTTTTGGCCACAGAACCAGGACCGAAACACAAAAGGTGGGGGTGTATCCATATTCATCAAGGATACCCACACCTCTAGGTTAGTGGTGCAGCACAATGCATCAGAGATCATCCAGGTGCAACTAACAACAGGTAAAACTGCAGTCCAAATTGTAGCTTGCTAGAGATCACCCAACATGGTCCAGGACCTCCATTCCGCATTTCTGGAGACACTGGGAAATATGAAGGTCCTACCAAACACCCTAATACTGGGTGATTTCAATTATCAAAACATAAACTGGGAGAACTACTCAAGTACTAACTCCCTTGCCCAATGCTTACTAGACCTTATAAACTTAAACGCCCTGGATAAACTGGTCAACACCCCCACCAGAGGGAACAACATATTGGACCTGGTCATCACCAACATGGGCGACCGGTGTTCCACACCGGAGGTCAACCCCTTGCTGGTTAGATCAGACCATAGACTAATCACTCTGGAAATCCACATTCCGCCCCCACCCCCAATCAAGAAAATCACCATGAAAAACTTTTCAAAAGCAAACTTCACTTTACTTAAGACTGAGGTGGAAAGGTTCACAGCACCCATGCTAAAGGACAATGCTGTCCAAGCTGCTGAAACCTTTACAAAGGCACTCTATGAGCATCTGCAGGAATGCATGGATCGTGCTATCCCAAGTAAAACCAAGACTCACTCCTCCAAGAAAAGGAAACCAGTCTGGTGGACCCCTGCCATAAACAAGCTATACAACAGAAGGAGGAAACTAGTACAGAAAAGAGTAAAATCCCAAGAAGGAAAGACATCCCTGATCAGTATCAGCAAGAAACTACGATCCCTCATCAAATCATCCAAGGCTAGTTTCAAAAGAAAAATTGCCAGTGACTCCAAAGATAACCACAAAGCATTCTTTAGCTATGCCAAGAACGTAAGTGGAAACTCTCAGATCTGCTCTGAGTTAGTGCAGAATGGCACAAAATACACTGAACCAACTGATATTGCCAACATTCTGGCAGACAGGTTTAGTGCAAACTTCATCCCCCTCTCACCTCCTAAAGGGCCCATAACCATACCAGAAGAATGTAGGGCCCCATCAGTCACTGACACACAGGTAAAAACAGCCCTATCCAAAGCCAAAAACACAGCTTCAATAGGACCGGATGGTGTCCCAGGCTATGTCTTACAAGAGCTCCAAAATGAACTAACCCCTCACCTAAACACACTGTTCAAACTCAGCCTCTCTACAGGCTATGTACCCACAGAGTGGCACACAGCAACAGTTATCCTGCTCCACAAAGGTGGAGCCACAACGGACCCAGGGAACTATCGCCCCATAAGCCTGACTAGCCTGGTCTGCAAGGCTATGGAACGCATCATCATGGAACTCATTAACAGAGACATTGGGAACCTTCAAATCTTGGACCCTACCCAGTCTGGCTTTGTTAATGGCAAATCATGCCTCCTAAACCTGGTGGACTTCTTTGAGATGGTTACCAAGGCATTAGATGAGGGAAAGGAGGTCCACACAGCCTACCTAGACCTCCCAAAGGCTTTCAACACCATTCCCCATTCTAGTATTATAGACAAGCTCACCAGCTTGAACATAAACCCCTACATCATGAGATGGGTTGCCAACTGGCTCATGGATAGAACCCACATGGTGAGAGTTGCAGGCTCTTTGTCCGACTCTAAACCGGTTACAAGTGGCATCCCCCAGGGCTCAGTCCTAGCACCCCTCCTGTTCAGTATATACTTCTCAGAGGTACAGGAAAGCATAGGAGGACTATGGCTGACCAAGTTCGCAGACGACTGCAAACTAGGGGCCATAATTGATTCTCCAGCTGATACAGACACCCTCCAGATGGGTCTCACTGAGACGGATACCTGGTGTCAAAATCATGGCCTCAAGCTAAATGCCAAAAAGTGCATAGTCATCCCCTTTGGAAAAAAACACCCGTGAACTACCAGATAGGTGGTAGTCCCCTAAATACAGAAAATGTAATAAGGGATCCGGGGACCCAAGTAGATAGCAGTCTCTCCTTTGATAATCATATTGTCAAGGTGGCTAGAAAATCCTTGTATGTGGCCCACCTAATCACAAAAGGGTTCACATCTAGAACAAAATAGGTTATTGTGCCTCTGTACTCATCACTCAGACCCATCATAGAATACAACACCCCATTTGGGATGTACCTTACAAAACACCTGCAACAGCTGGAAAGACCACAAAAGTACCTCGCCAAGAGGATTACTGGCCTCAAACAGATGCCCTATGCAGCCCGACTCAAGAAACTCCATTTGTACTCAGTTGCATACCTCTTACTCAGAGGTGATCTCTGCCTGACATAGAAGGCCATGTCCAACTCAGAATTGATGGACATGCTCCACCTAAAAAATACAAATTCCAGAGAGCCACATGCTCTAGAGATATAAACCTCACCACGACCATAAATAGGACATGCTGGAGTGATAGATTTCTATCCCAGAGACTCCCCATGCTTTGGAACAGGATTCCAATATACATCAGGCAGAGCCCCTCACTAACACTGTTCAAAAGAAACCTTGACAGGTGGATGGGAAACAGAAAATTTACCCTGGGGATCACTGCAGTGGCTCTGCTGGACAGTGGCACAGGGAACTAATGGCTCTGCTGGACAGAGGCACAGGCAACTAATCTAAGGGGGTGGCGAAAGCCAACACATTCTGGCTAGGCTTATAAATGCCCTTGGGTAAATAGCCTAGTACTTACCTATGAACCTACGAACCTGTATCCTATGCATATACTTCCAATTCACTGTACTGAATGCCTTCCCTGCTTCCAACTATATCATGTTCAATTTATTTTCTCTCTCTCCTGATCATCTTGTGGTATGAACAATGTTTTGATTATAAAAGAATAATAAAAAAACAAATAAAAAATAAAGCCAAGCCACCATGGCTAGAGGAAAATCTAGCTTTATTAAAAACACAAATGAATGTAGAAGTGAGTGCTTTGATGATCTATATGATCGCATCTTCTAAGTGCATTAGTCTTAATCCCTAGTGGAATATATACCTCGTATAACTTTAGCTCTATCCCCTCAATTCTTTGTTACTTCCAGCATATCTACCCTTGTTCTGTTCCTTTTTTCTCTATTATCTAAAATGGCCATCCTTTCCTCTTCATGAGAACTGTAACTCCTTTTCTCTTTTGTCCCAGTGCAGAACTAGTTACTACTTCATAACCCCTTCACTCTGTTCATCTGATGTCATATGTATCTCTTGAAGACTAATTAAATGTGGCTTCTGACCCTTTGCATACATTTATTATCCTCTCCCTTTTATTCCTAACCCAGTTCATGTTCCAAGAAACTACGACAAAAATGTCCTGCATCATAATTTTTGAAAGTTAACTTCTTTCCTTTTCCCCAACTTTCTTACCCTCTTATCCACATTCTCTCTCTCACTCTGTTCTCTCCTTCTTTCTCAACCTCTCTTGTTTTTGTATCCCTTTAGAAGTTTCCCTTGTCTTCATTCTAATAAATGCAAGAACTGTATGCATAGCCCCCCTTTTTGTCCCCTGAGCAACTATATACATATTTACATCAACACTAACTCACTTCAAGCACTGCAAACCATAGCAACATATGAATTGTGTCATCCTGTCTACCTGTGCCATTGCTATGACAGTCCGATTACTTGCACTGTGATCCCTGCATCCTCTGTACCTGTTCTATTCTGTCACATCTAGCCATGCACCTCTACATGTACTTTTTCTTCTTTTATTCTCTCACTCGCAATGTATCTGTCTTCCCAACCATTTTATATTTCTCTAAGTGAATATTTTCCCACTAAGTTTAGTCCTTTCACTACATCCCATTTCACTTTTTAAACTCTGCATGTCTGCGCTTTTGCTAGTTACGTAGGTCTGTCCTACCCTTCCTGATTACTCTTATAAAGGAAGTGATATACTCTCACATTTCTAATAACCATGTTATTGTTCCTATTAGGTAGTGGTACCATGCACTTTTTACATTTATAGTAAAATAAAAATTAAATACTTGCTATCTTCGTAGATATCAGTAATACCGTTGTGAATCATTCTTCCCCTGTCATCTGTCACCTACAAATTATTATTAATGCACATGCAGAACACAATACTGCTTATTAACAAATCAAATCATGTCCAGACATTGACTTTTACACAAAAACTTGGCATTGAATGCTATCACAAGCCGCTTTTTCTTATTTACGTGTCAACTTTAGGTAAATGAGACAATCACCTTCCCACCCTAAATCTTCTATTATACAACAAGAAATAAAACATTTCTCTTTAGTAATCTTCATACTCTTGACCACCTCAATGCAAACATCATTCGCTGGATGGTAGGAGAAAACAACATTAGCCCTCTTCTGTTGGTGTAATTATTCAATAAACCTCAATGCACCACCTAACTCATTTAAAGTACTATCCATCATTGCCTTCAATGTCAGCCATAATAGTGAAGTTGGTACAACCATTATCAAGTACCTAGCTGTGTGGTAACAAAACCGGTACTTTCAAAACCATTCATGTCCACAAAAAGTTACATTACTATTATTTCAATGTCAGTTTTTGTTAAACATCTAGTAATCTTAGCATTCAAACTGATTTCATTCCTGATCCCAATACCCCCTTTTTTAAAACAGTGCATATTTGAATTTTGTAAAATGCCACAACACGTTCCCCACACTACATGCTGCTATCCTCCACAGTCTAAAACTAAATGAGCAGCAGTCTGTCAGTCCGGTCTTGGTCACTAACTTACTTTAGAATACTGACCCACCCAATTAAAGTCTTTTATCTTGCTAACCAATATGAAAACAATCTAATAGCCTGTAAAATAAAAAAGTCAGTTTTCAAGAGTCTGTTTCCCTCTTGCTTCTTTAATTAGCTGTACCCTTTCTGCCAGCTTCTGCTTCTTTTGGAAGAGCGTGAAAATATCCGTCTTTTCTCTGCCGTGCTCTGCTCCAGTCCTGTTTCATCTGTGGATGTTTCTTGGATCAATAAGTTTCTTAATAAAGGCCATCGCTTCATTGGAGCTAGTAAAGGATCTATTATCTCCCTGTGCATATGTTCTCATTGTCACAGAATAGAACAATCATCATTTCAAACCTCTTTCATCACCAGCTGAATGGTATTTTGTTGCATTCTTGTTTCATGCTCCACCTCAAAAGATCCAAATCCATCAGAACCACAAGAGCCAAAGACTTAAACATCGGCACTAGTATAAATAGAACATGATGGAGGGATAGATTCATAACCCAGAGGCTTCCCATGCTCTGGAACAGAATCCCAGTTCATGTTAGGCAGAGCCCCTCACTGACACTCTTCAAGAGAAACCTTGATGAGTGGATGGGAGATCGTAGGTTTACCCTGGGGGTCATCTCTGTGTCACTACTAGACAGGGGCACAGTAAACTAATTAATTTATGTAAGGGGATTTTCACTGTGTCACTACTAGACAGAGGCACAGTATTCTAATTCTATTCGGTACCAGTACAGGGGGTGGCGAAAGCCATATCACTATGGCTAGGCTTACAAATGCCCCAGGGCAGATAGCCTAGTACTTAACTATGAAACTATGAAACTATAAGCATAATGCTCCACAAACACTATCTTATACTCACCTTTTATTGCATTCCTGGATGCTACAATTCCTTGATTATTTTCACTTTCAGGGTAAACATTCGCAGTACAACATTAAATGGTCTTGGCCGTCTACTAGCTTTTCATCCTGATTGCCCATCCATTTTGCCAGCAGTCTGTTAATAGCTCTTGCACAGTCCCTACCTTCATAACTTTCTGGAAGACCCATTACCTTAATATTTTACTTTCTATCTCATCTTCTAGATCTGCTACGTTTGCCCTCCAGGCACATTAACCTTGCTTCACTGGCATCTTCTCTTGCCTTGAGCTCCTAGTTTTCTCAAGGAGCTCCTTGATTACTGTGGTTTGTTCATTCATTCCCTTCACAACTTTCACCAACTTCTTTTCTTGATTTGACAAATTTTCTAGGAGAGTCTGCTTTACCTCCTTTATTTCTTTTCAGATGGTTTCAAGCGTTATTGCTTCAGCCATTCCATTCTGATCCTGCTCAATTCCTTTGACGACTTTCTATCGGTACCCTTTCTCTTGCGCTTGTTTCTCATCAAAATCACCATGCAACTTATGAGTGAAACACTAAACTCCTGAATGCACAAAACAAACAAAAAAAAAACACTCTAGAGACTATCATTTAATGAAATTATAACAAAATTGTTCCAGCGGAGCTTTGTGGGTTTTCTATCACTAACACGATTTTTATGCTCAACTTCTGAGAGACTTGCTTGGCTATAATCATCTGCATTACAAGCTGAAGTTAAGTAAAAACTTGCAGTTTTAAAAGTACTGTTTTTCATTTTTTGTACCCAATTGTGTGTTTCACTGAATAGTGTATGTGCTGTGTCTCTCTCTGCTATAAGAGGGGGTGGTGGTCTTCTCGCTTCTTGTTATTTGATATTTAACTGTTAGCCTAGAGGGATTCCTCTGTACTTTAAGTGCTATCCACAAAGTTTGAGAAATCATTTTATGCTCAACTTCTGAGAGACTTGCTTGGCTATAATCACCTGCATTAGAAGCTGCAGTACAAACTTGCAGCTTTAAAAGTACTGTTTTTCATTTTTTGTACCCAATTGTGTGTTTCACTGAATAGTGTATGTGCTGTGTCTCTCTCTGCTATAAGAGGGGGTTGTGGTCTTCTCACTTCTTGTTATCTGATATTTAACTGTTAGCCTACAGGGATTCCTCTGTACTTTAGCTGCTAGCCACAAAGTTTGAAAAATCATTTTATGCTCAACTTCTGAGAGACTTGCTTGGCTATAATCACTTGCATTTGAAGCTGAAGTTAAGTACAAACTTGCAGTTTTAAAAGTACTGTTTTTCATTTTTTTCTGTACCTAATTGTGTGTTTCACTGAATAGTGTGTGTGCTGTGTGTCTCTCTCTGCAGCTTGTTCCCACCCACCCTCCTTGTTCTTGTTTTGGTGTAAGTGTTGGTGGCTCTGGATTTGCCCGCCCCTCCTGTAAGTCTGTATTTGACCACTCCTCCTGAGTCCATCTCATTTGCTCACTTAACCGAATATAGTGATATCATATTCTGAGTCTAGTGTTCACTCTACTTAATACAGAGAGAAGACTTGAGAAGGCCAACCCAATTAGGTTCTTCCTTCCTCTCTCCTTGCACTTTACTAACAACAAATATTGCACTTTATTCATCTGCTTTTACTGTATTTGTGTTTCCTCCTACTTTATTTTGCTTTTGCCTTTTCTTAAAAGTACTCAGTTTTATTTATTATACTGCATTTATTACTGCTTGGTAGTAGCCTGATTAAATTGTTACTGTTATTCTAAATCTTTTGGTTTAAGCACTTGGGCTTCATACCGGTTGTTTTACATTAAGAAGGTCCGTGGTCTGCACTGTTGTGGCAGGACAGGTAGCTTACATCCTTCTAAGCTGGGAATTGCTGATTGAAGGTTCAGTGTCTGCAATTCTAAAAGTGTATTAGTTCTGGTTTAAGCACTTGGGCTTCAAACTAGTTATTCTACATTAAGAAGGTTTGTGGTCTGCACTCTTGTGGGAGGAGAGGCTGGATTCTGCCCTTCTGAGCCAGGAATTTCTGGTCACAGGCTTATTGTGCCTGCTTATTTGAACTGTTTCTTTATGAAATTGGTGCGCCTTGTTGCTGTAGCATAGGACCAGATTCAGGCCTGCTGAATCTAGCTTTGTTTGTATAACTTGATCCAGGCCATCTTTTTGGAGAAGGTTCCCCTGCACCATATTAGCGGGAGTGTGCAGTTAGAACTTGTCTAATTGAAGACTGCTGGAACAGGGCTCAGTTTTGAGCTTTTTTCTGGTTAATTGGGTAACTTGTTTAAATCAGTTTGTTCATTTTCTATTGTTTTATATATATATATATATATATATATATATATATATATATAAAATTGCACTTTATTCATCTGCTTTTACTGTATTTGTGTTTCTTCCTTCTTTATTACTAGGGGCATTGACTACAACTCTGAACTGAGATATATAACAATAAGTATCCTTTTCTGTGCATTTAAAGTGTTTTTTTTACTGTATCTGTTTTATTTTCTGGAAAAAAAAAAATATATATATATATATATATATATATATATATATACACATACTTGTTTCCTGCCTTTCTAAGCTAGTATAGTCCAGTTTTAAGGTTAGTGCTGAATTCAGGGCTGTATTATAAATCTCTGTGTTTGTCCATACCTTACGTGGATAGAAGGAAGTTTCTCTGTTCACCTGTGAGAGCAGGGAGCTTTGAACAGCCTATCTGTCCCTGGAGAAGCAGTTTCAGCCCAGAAATTAGAAGTTTATTGGCCATTTTGAGCTAATTTCTATCTCTTTCATTTCCCTGCCATAAAAAATGCATTTGCCTGGTTTTTCACGCCGGGCAGTGCCAGTTAGCTAGGGTATAGCTATTCCCGGCTCCACAAAGTCTCCTCTTCAATTTTTCCCTTGGAACTAGACAAACTTTCAACTTGAGCACTCAAGCCATTAATTTCTCAGCCCGGCACTTGCTCAAAACTCATAGCAAGCACTTATAAACCCTAGCACTAGACCCCCCCATACTGTACAGAAGGACAAGGCTTTGTATTAGACCTTACCAGCTAGTCAGTAAAACAGTTCACTGTACCTATTTAGGCATGTCCAAAGGGCAGTTTCAGGTGTACTCTCCAGTCCAACTGGTGAATCTGGGCATTTTGAGGCAATGTTACAACTTCCTCATGTACACAGACAACACTCTCCTCCTACCACCAAACACTAATACATGCGAGAGATGCAGTTATGCAGCCAAACTGGAGGTTAAGCTCTCTCAACCCCAGACTGGATCAGACAGTCAACAGGAGAAGAGAAACACTGGCATCACACCACCAGTCTCACATAGACCCATTAAACCAGTACCAGCAGAAAACACACATAAATACATGAAAACATACTTGGAGACACTAAATAAAAATCTGCAAAAGCAACAGAGACCTCCAAAGCAGACATCCAAGAAACCTCCACCCACCAACACAAACCATGAAACACATACTTCATAAAATCAGCATGCCACACAGTCACAGCCCTTAAGGCAAAATAACATACCCAACATACTAGTAATAGGTGACTCTATAGTCAGGCACACTGACATCCCACTCACTAGGCTGAATAAGGAGAAGGTTAATGTTAGCTGCCTGTTGTGTGCCAGAATTTGCCACATAACACAAGCACTCAGGTCACTACAGAACAAGTACAAATACGACTCTGTCATTGCCCATGTTGGTGTGAATGACCTGAGCCGTACCTCCCTGGACTACATGAAAAGCGATATGGAAGAGCTCTCTGATCACGTAGCCCAGGCCGGTATGACCCTGACCCTGAGTAGCATCCTGCCCTCACCAAGAGTGATACAATGGTATAAAGAAAAGATTATCAATTTCAACAACTGGCTAAGTTTCTGGTGTCATTCAAAAGAGATCCAGTGTCTGTCCGCCTGGGATGACATGCTCGAAAAGCCAAGCTGCTTTGTTAGAGACGGCTTGCACCCGTCACCTTTAAGCTTTCGAATACTGGCCAAGGCTCTTGCCACCCCCATAGTGCCTTTTTTAGGCAAGGCTCAAAAGACAAACCCACCGCCATAAATAGCACAAGTAACAGAAATATAAGGGTAATGCTACTCAATGCCAGAAGTCTAAACCTCAAAATGCATGCACTTGAGGCACTCCTCAGTATGGAGAAAATCGATATATGTGCAGTAAAAGAAACCTGGTTTAAGGCTCCAGAGAGCAACCCAGTACTACCAGGCTACAAATCATACCATACATTTCAGCCACAGAACCCGGACCGAAATACAAAAGGTGGGGGAGTATCCATATTCATCAAGGATACCCACACCTCCAGGTTAGTGGCACAGCACGATGCTTCAGAGATCATCCACGTGCAACTAACAACAGGCAAAACTGCAATTCAAATTGTAGCTTGCTACAGATCATCCACCATGTCCTAGGATCCCCACTCCGCATTTCTGGGAACACTGGGAAACATAAAGGTCCTACCAAACACCCTAATATTGGGTGATTTCAACTTCCCAAACATTAACTGGGAGAACTACTCAAGTACTAACTCCCTTGCCCAGCATTTCCTAGAATTTATAAACTCAAACACCCTGGATCAACTGGTCAACACTCCCACCAGAGGTGACAACATATTGTACCTAGTCATCACCAACATGGGCGACCGGCACTTCACACTGGAGGTCAACCCCTTGCTGGTTAGATATGAACATAAACAAATCACTTTGGATATCCACATTCTGCCCCCATCCCCGGACAAGGAAACCAACATGAAAAACTTTTCAAAAGAAAACTTCACGTTACTTAAGACCAAGGTGGAAAGTTTCAAAGCCCCCATGCTAAAGGATAACGCTGTCCAAGCTGCAAAATCCTTTACTAATGCATTCTAAGGGCACCTACAAGAATGCATGGATCATGCTATCCCAAGTAAAACCAAGACTCACTCCTCCCAAGCAAAGGAAACCAGTCTGGTGGACCCCTGCCATAAACAAGCTACACAATAGAAGGAGGAAACTAGTACAGAAAAGAATAAAATCTCAAGAAGGGAAGACATCCCTGATCAGTATCAGCAAGAAACTACGATCCCTCATAAAATTGTCCAAGGTGAGCTTTGAAAGAAAAATTGCCAAGGACTCCAAAGATAACCACAAGGCATTATTTAGCTATGTCAGGAATCTAAGTGGCAATGCTCAGATCTGCTCAGAGTTAATGAAGAATGGCACAACATACACTGAACCAACTGATATTACCAACATTCTAGCAGACAGATTCAGTGCAAACTTCACCCCCTCTCACCCCGAAAAGGGCCCATAACCATACCAGAACAATGTAGAGCCCCTGAAATCACAGACACTCAGGTTAATACAGTCCTCTCCAAAGCCAAAAACACAGCATGAATGGGATCAGATGGTGTCCCAGGCTGTGTCCTACACAAGCTCAAAGACGAATTAACCACTCACCTAAACACACTGTTCAAACTCATCCTCTCCACAGGCTGCGTACCCATAGAGTGGTGTACAGCAATGGTTATTCCACTCCACAAAGGTGGAGCCACAACAGACCCCGAGAACTATCGCCCTATAAGCCTGACTAGCTTGGTCTGCAAGGCTATGGAGAGCATCATCATGGAACTCATTAACAGAGACATTGGGAACCTCCAAACACTGGACCCTACCCAGTTCAGCTTTGTTAAGGGCAGATCATGCTTCCTAAACCTGGTGGACTTCTTTCAGACAGTTACCAGGGCTATAGACAAGGGAAAGGTGGTACACACAACATACCTAGACCTCGCAAAGGCCTTCAACACCATTCCCCATTCTGGTATTATAGACAAGCTCACCAGCCTGAACATAAACCCCTATATCACAAGATGGCACATGGACAGAACCCACATGGTGAGATTTGCGGGAGCTAGGTCTGACTCTAAACCGGTTACAAGTGGCATTCCCCAGGGCTCAGTGCTAGGACACCTCCTGTTCAGCATATACTTCTCAGAGGTACAGGCAAGCATAGGAGGACTATGGCTGACCACGTTCGCAGATGACTGCAAACTAGGGGTATAAGTGACTCTCCGGCTGACACAGACATCCTCCAAAAGGGTCTCACTGAGATGGATACCAGATGTCAAAATCATGGCCTCAAGCTAAATGCCAAGAAATGCATAGTCATCCCCTTTGGGAAAAACAAAGTGCACACAAACTACCACATAGTTGGTAGCCCCCTAAATATAGAAAACGTAATAAGGGATCTGGGGACCCAAGTAGATAGTAATCTCTCCTTTGATAATTACATTGCTAAAGTGGTTAGAAAATCCTTCTATGTGGCCCACCTAATCACAAAAGGGTTTGTATCCAGATCAAAAGAGGTCATTGTGCCCTTTACTCATCACTTATCAGACCCATCATAGAGTACAACGCCCCATTTGGGATGTACCTTATAAGACACCTGCAACAGCTGGAAAGACCACAGAAGTACCTCACCAAGAGAATCACTGGCCTCAAACAGATGCCCTATGCAGCTCGACTGAAGAAACTCCAGCTGTACTCGGTTGCATACCGCCTACTCAGAGGTGATCTCTACCTGACATACAAGGCCATGTCCAACCCAGAATTGATGGACATGCTCCACCTAAAGAAAACCTTATCCCCTCGAGCTACACACTTTAGGGATCTAAACTCACCACAACAATAAATAGGATGTGCTGGAGGGATAGATTCCTGTCCCAGAGACTTCCCATGCTTTCGAACAAGATTCCAATCTACATTAGGTAGAGCTCCTTGCTAACACTCTTCAAGAGAAACCTTGACGAGTGGATGGGAAACAGAAAGGTTACCCTGGGGATCACTTCAGTGGCTCTGCTGGACAGAGGCACAGGGAACTAATGGCTCTGCTGGACAGAGGCACAGGGAACTAATCTAAGGGGGTGGCAAAAGCCAATACATTCTGGCTAGGCTTATAAATGCCTTCGGGCAGATAGCCTAGTACCTACCTATGAACCTATGAATGATGTCATACCCAAAGTCTTCATAGCCCATGTTTTTTGAAATGTAAACCAAACCCTAGTCTGCTGACCTTCCCAGGAAAATAGCGAGAAATTTTTGATTTATGCACTGCATTTCTGTGCTGCTATGGCCCCAGTGAAATTGCTCTATAATATATCTTAAATAAGATGCAGCACATATGCTACAATTATTGCAGTAGAAATATAACAAGTATGCTTTACTGTGGTCTCAACCACTGGCTCACTCACACCATGTAATCACAGTTATGTATTTAAAACTTTGATGTTTGGTGCTCCTGTGCTGGACAGATATTACCCCATTAAAAATGAATTTGTACATCGTGGTTTACAATGAAAGACATCTTATTTCAGTCCTGCAGTTACTTGTATCTGAGACAGAGGATGATCATTCCAAATTTTTTGTGGGAGGGTGTGTAGTTCACATTCCAGTTTTAAGAAGCAGTTCCTGAAGTCACACAATAGCTTCATGAAGGAAATATTTGGATAATGAACAGCTGACTCGCCTCACTCTGCAGCTGTCTGCCAACATATCTACCATACCAATGTGAAGCATATAGCCATACACTTTTAGTACATAAAATCTCAGCTGCCACTTGCCTGGCAACAGGTCTCTTGGGAAGCCAGACTTGTCCATCTGTGATTACTGCTTAGAGGATTAAGGAACTGTTAACAAGCTGTTTCCTGTGGTCCAGTGGTGCAAGGTTTGAGTCCCTCAGCCTCCATTGCCTAACTGTGATTCTGAGCAAGTTACATAATCAGACACCAGTCCCAGGCTGAGTTTGAAAAAGGT
>NC_056737.1:144760370-144885370 GCF_019279795.1 Protopterus annectens
GCTTCATGACTGCCAAATCATGCACCAGTGCATTGTACAAACATCTACATAAATACATGGAACTAGCCATACCCAACAGAACCAAGACACTCTCCTCCAAAAAAGGAAGCCAATCTGGTGGTCCCCTACCATTAATAAACTCTACAACAAAAGGAAGAAACTGTTGCAGAAACAGGGGAAGTCCCAAGACTGGAAAAACTCCCTTATTAGCCTTAACAAAAAGTTGATATCCCTCATCAAATCCTCCAAAGCCAGCTATGAAGGCAGAATTGTGGCAGATACTAAAAACAATCACAAAGCCTTCTATAGTTATATCAAGAACCTCCATGGCAATACCCAGATTTGCTCTGAGTTATTGCACAATGGTACCTCCTATACTGAGCCAACAGACATTGCCAACATATTGGCCGACAGATTCAGTGCCAACTTTACCCCCCCCCCCCAAAGGACCAATCACAATACAGGAAGAATGCCAGGCACCTAGCATTACTGCAGCACAGGTTAAAGCTGCATTGTCCAAGGCCAAGAATACAGCTTCCATGGGAGCCAATAATATCCCTGGCTGTGTTCTACATGAACTACAAAGCAAACTGGTGCCACATCTGTGTGCTCTGTTCAGTAACAGCCTCACTTCAGGCTTTGTCCATACCAAATGGCACACTGCTGCAGTCATCTTTCTCCATAAAGGGGGAGCAACTACAGACCCCAGGAATTATCGCCTGATTAGCCTGACCAGTCTGATATGTAAAGCTATGGAGTGCATCATCATGGACCTGATTAACAAAGATATAGGAAATCTTCAAACTCTAGACCCCATACAATTTGGCTTTGTGAAATCAAGGTCATGCCTGCTCAACCTAGCTGACTTCTTTGAGTCAGTCACCAGGGCTGTGGATGAAGGTAAGGCAGTGCACACAGCCTACCTCGATCTGGCCAAGGCTTTTGATATCATTACTCACTCGGGAATTATTGATAAACTCACCAAACTAGGCATCAACCCATATATCACTAGGTGGGTTGCAAATTGGCTCACAGATAGAACACACAGTGTGAAAGTAGTGAACTCCAAGTCAGACTGTTGACCAGCCATGAGTGGAGTCCCACAGGGATCGGTCCTGGGTCCTCTCCTATTTGACATCTACTTCTCAGAAGTCCAGGCCAACACAAAGGGACTCCGACTGACCAAATTCACAGACGACTGCAAGCTGGGAGCCATTATTAACTCCCCAAGTGATGCAGACATCCTACAGAAAGGCCTCACTGAGACCAATGACTGGTGTCAAAACCATGGTCTTAAGCTCAACACCAAAAAATGCGTCGTCATCCCCTTTGGTAAAAACTCAGTTCCCACTAATTACCACATTGATAGGAGCTCACTGAACACTGAAGGCATTATAAGAGATATAGGGATGCAGGTTGACAGCAACCTCTCCTTCGACCACAACATTGCCACTGTGGTTAGAAAGTCCTTCTATTTGGCACATGGCATTACCAAGGGTTTTGCATCCAGGAAGAAAGAGGTCATCATCTCTCTCTCGCTCTCTACTCTTCCTTCATTAGACCAATCATCGAGTATAGTGCCCATTTGGCATGTACCTCACTAGACACCTGCAACAGCTGGAGAGTCCACAGAAGTACCTCACAAAGAGTATCCAAGGCATTAACACATATCCTACATGGACAGACTCAAAAGACTCCAGCTATTCTCTGTCTCATATCATCTACTTAGAGGCAATCTCTCCTTTACTTACAAAGCCATGTCTGACCCAGCTCTGTTAAGAAATGCTACATCTAAAGAAATCTCAATCCCTCCACACCACACACTCCAGAGACCTCAACCTCATTACCACAATCAACAGAACATGCTGGAGGGACAGTTTCCTCACCCAGAGACTGCCATGCTCTGGAATAGACTTCCCATACAGCAGAACACCTATCCCTCTTCAAGAGAAATCTTGATGAGTGGATGGGTAATAGAAAGTTCACCCCAGGATCACTCCAGTGGATCTACTTGATAGAGACACTGGGAACTAATGCTGGGTGGCACAATGCCAGGGCACTTCTATGGGCTAGGCTTATAAAGGCTCCAGGGCCATTAGCTTAGTACACACCTATGAACCTATGAACTAAATGCCCTTTTTCTGACCACAGTACCAGCTGCAGGGCACAGTGAGCGAATACTCTTTCTGTGGGAAATACACAATATGCCTTTATAGTACATAGGTACTTCAAGATGTCCTTCTGTTCTTATGTTGCAGTATTTTTAAAATGAGGGATTCACTGCCAAAGGTGGTCCAGACGTTCGGCCAGTATGCAAAAGACTTTAACTACTGCAAAGTATGTGGGACATTGCACGTAGGCCAGCAGCCGGCATAGACCATAAAGGTGACATCTGAATGTACCATCCTCAGAACTTCTCTGCCACTAGTCTGAATGCCTTCTATGATTGTCAGTCTGCTAGCCTGAGTTGATTGCTGGTTACAAATGGTTCAGATAAGTGCCCCGTTAGGATTTTTTTTTATTTTTTGCTACTGCCTTTTTGCTTTGAGGTTTACATGTCATCCTAAAAGGGCAAATGCCAGTGTGGAAGACAAATTCCACATAAATATAGTCATGATCAGTGTCTCTTCTGTTTAGGACCCAACCACAACCATATGTCTTGCCCTATCTGTAAAGCTTTCACTCCTAAGACCTTACATAACTGCCTTTCCTCTCTTAATATTTATCTTGAGAATCAGAGATTGAAAAGTCTAGCACACAATGTTATGGAGGGTACATCAGGGCCTTCTGCAGAGCCTGCTATGAAGAAGGCAAAGAAACTTAGGCCTGAAGTTTCGGCTGGACCTCCCCTTCTAGACATCTCTCTCAAGGTTGATGAAGGCCTGGAGACCCATCCGACTTTTGTCTTGGATTCCAAGGTGGGTACCACATGAGATGCCACAAGGGATCCTGTCATCAGCATGTCCTCTGAGGCTTTGCAGATGTCCACTTCAGATGGACAGGGGGAAATGAGGCTCATAGTTTCAGAAGGCCCTCAAGGTATTCCACAAGGTAGTCCTGATGACTGTCATTGAATGTAGGCCTACGTCGGGTCCCTTCTCTTTTCACACAGCTGATGCCCTTCTTAAAAAGAAGCTAATAACCAAGCATGTTTCTGTTCCTCAGAACCTGCCTGCTGATTGGCAAGTTTTTACACAAGGTTTGTTCAATGCCTTTATGGCTCTTAAACCCTTCAGGGGTTTCTCTTCCTAGCCCTCCTTTCACTTCTTCACCACAGAGAAGGATTATAGTACATGATTCTTCTGAAGAGGAGGATTCCTCAGAGGATGAATCCTTGGCTTACTCTGCTCAGGTTACTTCTGCTTTGGAGTGTGCCTCACCTGAGGAAGAGTTTAATGGCACAGAATCTCCTGGTGAAGATACCACCTTTGGGGAGACTATTGCCAGGATGAGAGACTATTTTAAGTGGGACTGCTTTCATGTTTCTGAGGTGCAAAAAAGGTACTTTGACTTACTTCAAATGGATTCTCCCTCTCTTTCTTCTGTGCCTCCAGTTTTACTAGCTTTTCCTGATGCCTTCTCATCTGCATCAAAGACTCTGGACTATCAACCCCTGCCCTTAAAAGGCCTGCTAGGTTCTATAAATTTCCAGAGGACTGTAATCTTCTATACAAATGTCCATCAGCAGATCCAGCAACTGTTTCTGTGGCTACTGATAAACCTAGACTATTGCCATCTACTTGCCTTCTCCCTTCAGATAAAGAGGGTAAAACCATGGAAAGATTGGGAAAAAAGACTTATACCATGGCCACCCTAGCTTTCCATGTTATCAATTAACAAACACATATGACCATGTATGCTTTCTCTCTCCTTTTACAGGTTACTTAGCTTCTCTCTGACCTTCCAGATTTGGAAGATAAGACACAGCTTTTAGCAGTTCTGGGGACTTCTTCCTAGGTGGTACATAACTCTATTAAATGCAGCTATGATGCAGCTGATGCATTGCTAGAGCAGCTGCATCTGGCTCTGTTTTGCAGAGATACTCCTGGTTGAGGCTTCAATCACTTCCTGATGACTTTAATGCTAAATTACTGGATTCTCTCTGAGATACTAAGGCTTTGTTTGGGGCTGCAGAAGCAGCCTTAAGTCCTTGCAGGAGAAAGGTAAAGAATTACAGTATCTAAATCACATCTGTGTGTCTCTGGTTCCCAAATTCCAAAGGAATTACCCAGCTAAAACTCCTTTTGTTAGGAAACAATCTCACACTCCTTCCAGAAGTAAGAGGGGTGCTAGGAAACCTACTGCTTCAAAACCCTCTCAGCCTGCTCCTGCCCAAAACAGCCTTTTCCAGACAAGTTAGGTAGTCTGTGACTACCATCCTTTTCTCAGCCAGTTTCCTGTCTCTCTGCATCTTTGTCTGTCCCTTCCAGTCTGTGAGCATATAACTCAAGACTCACAGGTCCATTCCATTATCCAAAAAGGGTATTTCATGGTGTGGAAAATCTCCTCCATCTTTCATGGGCATTCCTCAGCCACTTTGAGAGCAACTGCAAGTCTTTCCAGATGTGCTCCAGGCATTGAAATCCCAGGGAACTACTCAAGAAGTTTCACTGCACCAAAGAGGAAGAGTTTTCTACTCCAAGATGTTCCTGGTTCCCAGAAAAGATGGCCCTTGGAGACCCATTTTGGATCTTTCATGCCTCAGCACCTTCCTAAAGGTCCCTACCTTCTGCATGCTTTCTCTGCATATCTTGTTTCCCCTCATCCTTCCACATGCCTTTATGGTCTCCCCGGACATCAAGGATGCTTACCTTCACATTCCCATTCATCTCCTTTTCAGGAAATGTTTGCATTTTTCTGTTGCTTCATCACATTTGCAGTTCTCTGCTTTGCCCTTTGGTCTCTCTAAGGCACCAAGGGTATTTACAAAATGCTTGGCTTCTGTGATTGCTTATTGCAGACCCCAGTATGTACAAACCTTTCCATATCTGGATGATCTCCTGCTCCAGGCACTCCTTCTAGAGACCTTATAACTGAATCTCCTTTTCACTATTTCCCCTCTGCAAAGACTGGGTTTCACAATAAACTTCCAAAAAAATTTCCTAACCCCTTCACAGAACCATGTCTTCCTGGGTGCAAAATCCATATAGATCACATGTTGGCCTCCCTGCCTCCTCAGAAATTTCTGTCTCTAACCAATTTCTTCCAAGACCTTCTAGCTCTGCAGTCTCTTACAACCAGGGAGTCTCTCTGCCTTCTAGGGCTCATGGCATCCACCATCCCCATGTTACCTTTGGCCAAACTTCACATGAGGAAATTTCAGTGGTACCTCAAATTAGTTTGGAGCCAACATGCACACCCACTGGACTTTGTTGTCCCTATTCTTTCTTGTCTGAAGAGGGACCTTCATTGGTGGATTCAGCAGATTTTCCTGAACCCAGACTTTCCTCTGTATCCTTCTCTTCCAATTCAAGAGTTGTTCACAGGCACCTCAGACATGAGTTGGGGGGCAGCCTTTGCATCCCGAAAGGTTCAAGGCCTTTAGTCCCTTTCTCAAAGGAAGGAGCACATGAACATAAAAGAGATGACAACCCTGCCAGTTGGCATAATGCTTAAGGTCTTCACCTCCCATGGACAAGGTACAAGGTATGATCCTGACCTCTGACTAATGCCTGTTTAGAGTTTGTATGTTTTCCCTGTGTCTCCGAGGGGCTCCTCCCATGTCCAAAAAACATGCTGAGTGTTTCCATTTCAAACTCAGCAATGAATGGAACTGTGAGGAACAGCATAGACTCTACATGGTGCCATATAGGGAAGAGTTGTACAGACCAACCACTTTGGGCATGTACTGTGGTGAACAGTATCCTCAAGATAGGAGAGCACAGATCACAGACTGCATGCCATGGCAAGGCTAGCCACTCAACGGTGCAAATATGGCTCTAGCTGATTCGGTCATGTTGACTAATGTCACCAAAATGGGCATGGGTAGTTACTGATGATAAGTGGGTTGAGGACTCGGCCTACTCCGACCTATACCAGGGACCCTTGCTAACGGTGGGAGGGGTATATGTGCCCCTGCTGACTAGAATGTGCCCACCATAAAGCCCAGCAGCCCTGGGTAAATAAGCTACTGGCCGGCCAGTGTGCCCATCCTGGGTTACCTGGTATAGTTCTGTTGACCAAAAGGTGGACGTAAAACCAACCAACCTGCCAAACATGAACTGAGAATTGCTAGGCTTAATGTAAGTTCACTGACAGGATGCAGTTTGGAAATGGATGACATGATGATACATAGGAGGCTTGACATCCTATGTATACAAGAGACAAAATGGAAGTGCAGTGCAGTAAAGCCATTTGGCTTAGGATCCAGACTCCACTACTCAGGAGGAGAACAGGCTAGAAATGGTCTAGGAATTGTGGTGAGAGAGAGGCTTCAGAAGGCACTGAGAGATATCATCAGAATTAATGATAGACTCATGGCAATCAGACTCCAGTGTAATGATAGGGCAGTATTCATAATCTCAACCTATGCTCCACAACGGGGTTGTGATCATGAGGAAAAGAGTGCATTCAGACAGCAGTTGCAGGACCTACTAGATAACGCAGGACAACATGAATTGGTATTGATAACAGGTGACTTGAACGCATAGATCGCGACAGACAGAACAGGATATGAGGACTGTGTCGGTCCACATGGGTGGGGCAACAGGAATAAAGAAGGAGAAGCCATTCTAAACTTCGTCTGGCAAATGGCTTAATAGTAGCCAACACATGGTTCAGAAAGAAGGACAGTCACAAGATCACATACAAGAGTACCCAACTTGCAACTCAGGTAGACTTCTTCCTAGTAAGGAAAAGGCACTGGGGTAGAATCCATGATTGCAAAGTCATCCCCAGCAAAACATTCAGCCCACAGCATAAACCACTAGTTGCCACACTCAGCTTTAAGCAGTGGTCAGAGAATGCTCTAAGGTCAACAGAGACCAGGCTGAAGACCTGGAAGTTGACTGGAGAGAAAGTACAGCAGTTCAAGGAATTACCTGGGGCTCTAGCACCCCAAGAAGAGGAGAAAATAGGTGGAGTTGAACAAGAATGCCAGAGCATAAGAACAGCATGTGTTAGGACTACAGAAAAGATATGTGGTTGAGCCAAGTATGGAAATAAGGTACATAAGGAAAGATGGTGATGGACTGCAGAAGTCCACGATATCATGAAAAGAAAGGACTGCAGGAAGAAATGGGAGATAGAAAAGACTGACCCAGCTAGGAAGGACTACTGGTTGGCTAATGAAGAAGCTAAGAAAGAAGTTACAATTGCAAAGAACAGGGCATCGGAGGCATTCTACCAGCTTCTGGAAAGTGACTCAGTAAGTGGCACAAAGAAACTATATCAGGCTGCAAGGCAAAGACAGAAAGATAAAGAAGATAGTCAGACACCCTTCATAAGGGATGCCAGCAACAACCTGCTCACCAGTCCATAGAACAGCAAAGGCAGATGGAAGGAGTATTTCCAGCAGATTCTGAATGAAGAAAACCCCACAGAAGCTGTTCTGCCCCAGAAAGAGCCTACGATGAGAGAAGAGGAGGAGTCCACCCTAGAAGAAGTAAGAACACTAAGGAAATGAAGTCAGGGAAAGCAACAGGCTCAGATGAGGTTACAGCAGCTATGATAAAGATGCTGGGTGAGATAGGGGAGAAATGGCTCCTGAGGGTACTCATAGCAGTGTGGAGAGAAAGATGTATTAAAGATGACTGGAGAATAAGCATACTCATGCCAGTGTACAAGAACAAAGGGGACATCCACAACTGTGGGCAGTACAGAGACATCAATCTCCTATCACATTGCATGAAAGTTCTGGAGAGGGTGATAGATAAATGGATACGCAGAGTAGTAGAATGTAAGATGGGAGATGAGCAGTTCGGATTCAGATCAGGATGCAGCACAATTGACCCAATGTTTGCAGTGAGACAGATACTTGAGAAGAACGTAGATATGAGGAGAGGGTCCAACTGGGCATTCCTAGACTTGGAGAAAGCATACGACAAGGTTCCAAGAAAGCTGATCTGGGCAGTACTGGGGTGGTTTGAAGTCCCAGAAACATTGGTAGGATTAGTGCAAGCTATGTACAAAGATCCAATGAGTCAAATACAAACAGTGTTCAGCCTCACAGAGAGGTTCCCAGTGAGAGTGGGTGTACACCAGGGTTTAGCTCTGAGCCCACTGCTGTTCATACTGGTGATGGACTACATTAGCAAACAGGCCGGAGGGGACATATCAACAAAGTTGCTGTAGGCAGATGATGTGACATTACAGGCAGACTCTGAGCAAGAACTTCAGCAAAGGATAGGAGAATGGAATGCAAAACTAAAGGCACACGGGATGAAACTAAGCACAGATAAGACAGTGGTAATAACAGCAAAGTGGGGAAATCAGAAGAATCTGAGAATGGAGATAGAAGGGAAGATAGTGGAACAGATAAACAGCTTCAAGTATCTGGGAGGAGTGGTTGAGGAAAAGGGAAGTCTGAATGAAGCGGTCAAAGCTAGAATCAGAGGGGCTGCAGCCAAGCTGCCATAGAATGTCAGGTATAGTCTATGACAGAAGAATGCCAAAGAAACTGAAAAGTAAGGTGTACAAGACAGTGGTGTGACCAGTACCCAAACCTGGACAGTAAAAGCAGAACAATTGAAGACGCTGGAGGTGATGGAAATGAAGTGCCTGAGAAGGGTTGTAGGATGCACATTGTGGGTCAGACGAAGAAATGAAGATATAAGAGCAGAAGCCAAAGCAGCTCCAATTGCAGAAAAGATCAAAGAGAACAGATTATGGTGGTTTGAACACGTGCAGAAAAACAGAAGACAATCTGATGAGGAAGATTTGGGGCAGACAGGAAGAAGGTAAGAGGAAGTTAGGGCATCCAGCAAAGAGATGGATGGATTGTGTGAATGAAGATCTGCGACCGTCAGGCATGAGTGTTGAAGAAGGCAGGAGTGTGGCACTGAATCGAGAGAGTTGGCAACAGTTAACATGATACCCGACCCCATGTAGAAAAATGGGGAAAAGGGAGATGATGATGAGCCCTGCTGTTGGCTCTATAGACGTTTCACTCTCTTTTTTTGTCCAGGCCCTCTGGAACTCTTTACAGACACCACCACAGTTCTTTGGTGTGTAAACAAACAAGGGGGATAAAAATCCTACCATCTATGCAGGCTAACCTTCATGGCATAGGAACTGGCAACTCAGTGCCATGTCACCCTTCAGGCTGTGTACATCTCCTCCAATCAGTAAGTAGTGGCACACTCTCTGAGCAGGTCCATGACTCAGTCCCACAAATGGATGCTTCACAGGCCTGGACATTTTCCACTGGGGTATTCAAGTAGATTTCTTTTCCTCCTCTTTGAACAGACATCTTCCAAAATTTTGTGCCAGAGTTCCAGTCCCTCTGGTGTGGAAGGTGGATGTCCTTTCTTTCTCATGGAAGAAGATGTTTCTCTATGCACCCCTCCCACCCTCTTATTCATAAAGTTCTGCTGAAGATTCAGCAGGACAAACCAAAAATCTTGCTGGTGACTCCCTTTTGGTTAAGACAGCACTGGTTCCCTCTTCTTCTGCACTTAGCCAAGGGATATCATCACATGTTACCTCATAGAGTGGATCCTCTTACATAAGACAAGGGATACCTCATACACCCACACCTGTCAACTCTACATCTGACACTGTGGGTGATGTGCTTTTGATTAATTTCAGACACCTCTTTTCAGAGGATGTGCTTAAGATTCTGCAGGAGGCCAGAAAACCCAATACTAAGAAATCATACTTATCCAAATAAAAGAGGTTTTCCATCTGGTGTCTTTCTCATAAAACACCCTCTGGTTTTATCTTACTTGTGTGAACTGCTGAAGGCTGGGTTGGGTTATTTCTCAGTAAAAACTCATCTATCAGCCATTTCTGCTTGTCTGCCTTTGTCTTCTCCTTCAGTCTCTAAACTTGAGGTTAAGCTCTTCCTTAAATGTGTCCTTCATATCAGACCTCCCAGGAAGCTTGTTCCTTCTCCTTGGGACCTCAATTTTGTCTTGGAAAAACTCACTGTGGCTCTGTTTGAACCTATAGCTGCAACTAGCCTGCAAGACTGTGCTATTACTAGCCATCACTTCAGCCAGGAGGTTGTTTGAGCTTCAAGCCTCGATGGCTTTTCCCCATTCCTGGTTTTCATTTAGGATAGGCTTTCTTTGCATACTAGCCCATCTTTTTATGTCCAAGGTTGTGAATGATTTGTCCCTTAACTATTCATTTGCCCACTTTTTCCCCTCTCCACAATCATCTAGTGAGAGAGGTCTACACACCTTGGATGTGCATAGACAACTCAGATTTTACTTGGATAAAACTAAGCCTATCAGGAAATCTGCTCAGCTTTTCATTTATTTTCTTCCCAAAGCTCTTGGAATAACTGTTTCCAAGCAGGCCATCTCCACTTCGATTTCTACGGTTATTTCCTTTTATGTTTTTCATGGCAAGAGTCTTTCTACTCCTGTTAAGGCTCACTCTACATGAGCTGTGGCTTCTTCTGGTGCTTTTTTCAAAAGTGTGGATACTAAATTCATCTTGGAAGCAGCTATCTGGTCTTCTGTTCGTACCGTCGCTAAACATTATAAACTGGATGGCATCTTCAAATCTAGAGCTGGCTTTGCTAGAGCCATTTTCCATGGCTTTTTAGAAAGCACCTCTGCTTCTTCCCCCTCCCTTTCTTTTCCATGAGCTTTGGTACTCTCCCTCATGATAAGAATACTGCAAAATAAGAATAGAAGGATATAGAATAGTTGTGTACAATCTTACTATAACCATAGAGGACCTTATCTTCCGTGTTGCAGTATTCTATCCCTACCATCATTTCCCTGTTTATTTGTCTTTTTTCCTGGATGTATGGTTACCTTCCTTTGTTTCTTAGGCTGGTGTTCTCACTGGTGCATTCAGTTCTGAGGATGGTATGTGCGGATATCGCTTTTATGGCCTATGCTGACTGCTGGATACGTACCGTGTAGTAGTTAAAGTCTTTTCTATACAGGATGAACATTGAGACTGCCTTTGACAGTGAATCCCTCATGTTAAGAATACTGCAACATAGAAGAGAAGGACATCTATGGTTATGGTAAGATTTTAGACAAGGAGTCTTTCTTTTTACAGGTAAATACTAGGCTAGCTGCTCTTGCAGGCCATTTTAAGCCTAGCCAATGTCCCTCCAGTGGTTGAAAATTATATATTACCCCTAATGAGAATAACTGGAATCATACCATAGATAATTTGAGGGGACCCATTCATGGGATAAAGCAATTAAGAGTTGTCTCTGTCGATTAGTAGTACAGGGTGCAGTCCTGGGGTATATGTTCTGTATCCCAACCATAGATCCAAGTTGAACTTGGATATGGACAGAGATGAACTTCATATTATGTGGATGGGGAGTCTCTTCCAGAGCAGCTGTGTCATCTGCGAGATATACCTGTTGCTCCAAACCATTCTGTTGATGTTTCAGAAGACGTTTAGATCCCAATAATGAATATTTTTAATGCCATTTGACTTGCTGATATGCTGCAAATCCATCAGTATTAAGTTGGGGGATGCCTTGTATGCCAGCTACAGGTCACCTCTTAGCAGTCTGTGGCATACTGAGTATAGTGACAGGGCTTTGAGTTGATCCATGTAGGACATGTTGTTTAGGCATGTATCATTTTAGTAGGGTATCTCTGTAGATGTTCTAGTTGTTGCATGTGTCTGGACAGATACATACTAAAGAGGGAATTATATTCAATGACTAACCTAATGAAGTCTGAGTAAAAAGACACAGTGACATCCCTAGATCTAGACACAATCCCTTTGTTTATAAGGTGTGCAGTATAGAATGCTTTTCTTACAACAATGGACACATGTTGGCCAAAAGTTAGGTCACTGTCCACATAAGTCCCCAAATCCTGAACAACTGGGTTAACTCTTAGAAGCATATTATTGTGGCAGTAATTCCCTGGGGTAAATGACTTACCAAAGTATACATTAATGCAATTTTTGGCATTTAGTTTCAAGCCATGATTTTGGCACCAGTTATGTATTTGGGACAAACCTTCTTGCAAGATGGCAAAGTCATTTGGGGATTCAATGACTGCTCTTAGCTTGCAATCATCAACAAACTTTGTCAGCCAGAGCCCTTTGGTATTGGTTTTACTACAGGAAAGTAGATGCCAACCAAGCCAGGGCCCAGCACAGAGCCTTGGTGGACTCTACTCGTGGCTGGTCTCTCTGTGGAGGTAACTTCCCAAATTTTGATTTCCTGCATCATATTAGTTAGTGACATAAAGATTTATTCTTAGTTTATTTAGTTTTTTTACTATGGCTGAGTGGAGAATTGTGTCAAAAGCTTTGGCCAGGTCAAGGTATACAGTGTGTACCATTTTCCTTTCATCCATTGTTTTGGTGACCTTTTCAACCTGCCCCTGACAAATCCAAAATGAGACTGGTCCAGTAATTGGAGTTGTCCTATGTCCTGATTGATTAGTTCTATGATAAGTCTTTTCATGCTTTGTATATAAGGTTGGACAGACTTGTGCGTCTGTAATTGCCTGTGTCTATGGAAGGTCCTCCCTTATGCAGGGGAATGGCTGTAGTAGTTCTGCATTCTTTTGGTACAAACACTGTATAGAGATTAAACAGTGTTTTTAGGGGTATAACTAAATCATGCTTCATGCTATTTAAGATGCATCCAGAGATATTGTTAGGGCACATCAGTGCAATACTTTTACCTTTTGACAGCACTTTTTAGAATGTGGTCTGTGTAATAGCTAGAGACTTGCCAGTTTCAGGTATATCTTGGGGAACATATGGGGGGGGGAGTTAGAGGTAACTTTATCATCCAGTAGGTTCTCCATATCTTCAGCCTCAGTGTAGGTGACATTGTTCGCAATCAGCTCAGTGCATTACTGCATTGTACTTTTGAGATTATGAACATAATTAAAAAAGAGTTTGTGATGGTCTTTGGCTTGGGTAACTATTTTAGCTTCAAACTTACCTTTGGTGGATTTTATTAAGCTCCTGAGTTCAGTGAGACGTACTCTAGCATTTTCAGAATTACTCTTCTTACTTTAGGTCAAAATTATTTTCCTTTTATTGTAAAGCTTGTTGATATGATGGCTCCACCATATGGGTTTGTTGCTATGGGGTACAGCTGCATTTATGCAGTTGTTTATATGCTGGCATAGTTTGATAATATATGTTTCTGCATATATATAGTGGAATTAACTGGGTTTAGTGGGGATGTGGAGCTTGCCAATGTATCATTTAGGAGTAGGTAGATTGTGGGTTTCATTTTGAAGGAGACTGCTTTATGGTCAGACCTAAAAAGTGATGAAGATATCCAAGTGATGGTGCCAGATGCTCCCATATTAGTTCCAGAGCATTTGTATTGATAAAATCCAGGAATCTCTGTGCTTGTGCATTAGTGGTAGCGTAGATGTCCCATTCCATAGATGGATAGTTTAGATCACCTAGGAAATTGGTATTGGGTTTAATACTGAGTGATTCTAGTTCCTGTAGATAGGAATTGTGGTGTTCTTGTATAATAGAGGGAGTTCTAAAGTTAGTTAATATATTGTACAATGGTTACTTGGACATGAAGACACTCTAGTGGATCATGCTGTTTTACCCGCCGTGAATCTCTCCTGGATGAAGACTGAGGCACCTCCACCTTTTTCCACTCTTGTGCAGTAGCTGTTCTAAATGTGTGGAAGGAGTTATAGCTCTACACAGCTATAGTGCTTGGCCACTTTTTCAAACCATGTCTCAGTCACTACACAGATGTCACTGTCCTCCAGGGAGAGAAGGGCTCGTAAGGAGTGGAGTTTCTTGTTTAGGCTTCCAGCATCGATCAGTAACATCTTCATACTTTCGTTTGTTTCTTTCATTGTGTTTCTGGGTTTATCAGGTTGGCATTCCCTAAAAAGGTACTATGGGGCGGACAATGTCTTTGCCAATAATTGAAACTCTAGAGGGGACAGATGCAGGCTGTCCCTGGTGAAGAAGCATGGTCTGTCGATTATATCCTCCCAGGGTGACAAATATTGGACCCCCTTTGAATGATACTAAAACCAAGTCAGTTATTGAAGTCAATAATTTTTTGCTCATATCGCGGCTTAGTTGGGTAGATGCTTGCCTTACAAGCTCAACATCCATGACTTTGTGACACCTTGTGCTATGTAAGGAGGTTTTACTTACTGAGTGTGCTTTGTACCTGTGTTGTGTTTTGAAAGTCTTTGAGGTGTAGGCAATTTAATCTTTAGAACCTCTTCATATGATGGATTATGTGTTTTGTGATGGATTTGGAGAGTGTGATGTTTGGTGTACTGCTGACGATTTTTGTGTCTAAGATTACTATGTGTAAAATTTTTGCCTCCAAGATACTATATATGTACATCTCTCACACACTGTCATGGTATTAGAGTAATAGATGATAGTCAGACAGCATGAGACAGTTCTTGAACTGTCTCAAGAATCCCATCTGAATCAGGGTGGCTAGAGATGTTGTGGGGAAGTATCAGTCCATGATACCTACAGGGATGACTCTGGGGGCAGAGGTGGCTGTAACTGCTTAGAGTTTGGTTTGTTTAGGATAATGTTTGGGTGGACTTGCTACAGAGTATTTTAAGTTCAATATAAAACAACTAGTCTGGAAAAAAATTATAGTAAAAAATGCAGTAATTTAATACTAAAATCAGTGCAAGCAATATCATTACACTCAATATTTAGCAATTTTACTCACTGTCATTTTAAAAGGATATTTTGAAGCCTAGCCATGCATTTTCAAGAGGTCTATAATCCTTGTATTATAGTTAGTAATCACCCCAAGCCTTTGGATTAGCATTAGAAGCTGAAGTTAAGTACCATTTCACACTGAGCTAATCGGAGGAAATCGGAGGAAGGGCTCTGAGCCAACTAATCTGTGATATATAACGTTAAGTATCCTGTTTTTTTTTTGCTTATTTTTAAGTTATTTATAGCACTTTTATTGTCTGCATATATCTTTTTAGCTAGTTTCACTGTGTGTGAGGTATTAACTAGAAATTGTCTACAATTGTTAAGCATCTGGTTGGGTTTGTTTGTTCTGATTTCCTGCTAAGGAGTGTATCATATAACTTGTTTTCAGTTAAAAGCGTTCTCTAGAGTCTCCTTGATCTTTAACTGTTTAAACATTTCTGCAGTTTTTTTCTACCTAAGTAGTGTGGGTAGTGTAGCATTGTCCATATTCAGGCTTGTGTTTTGGGCCTAGTTGTTTGTTAGTAGAGGCTGTGTGTCTGAGCACATGTTCCAGGCCATCGTAGTTTAGCCAAAGCCAGTATAGCATTTCAGTGAGAGTGAATTGTTCATGGTCATTGGCTTATTGGGGTTACCTGGACTATGGCTTGGAGAAAGCACCTCATTGGTTCTTTCAAGCTTTTTTTTAAAGTTGTTTCAGGTTTCAACTTTGTTACTTAAGAAGTTAACATGTGAGTGTTTCTGCCATTTTACACTGAGCTAATTGGAGGAAGTCGGAGGAAGGGCTCTGAGCCAACTAATCTGTGATATATAACATTGTATCCTGTTTTTTGCTTATTTTTGAGTTATTTATAGCACTTTTATTGTCTGCATATACTTTTCTAGCTAGTTTCACTGTGTGTGAGGTATTAACTAGAAATTTTCTACAATTGTTAAGCATCTGGTTGGGTTTGTTTGTTCTAATTTTTGTTTCTCACCCTCCCTCCCTATTGGTATTCTGTTTTTATACTTGGTGGCTTTGCAGCTGCCCGCCCCTACTGTAAATTTGATCTGGGACACTCCTCCCAGTCTAGTGTCATTACCTCATTCTACCTAATCCAGGGAGAACATTTGAGAAGGCCACCTGAATTAGTTTCTGCTCCGCCTTTCACCGTTCCACTTTACAAAAAAATAACATTTTATAAGCTTGTTTCCTGCCTTTCCTGTAAGTCATCTAGTCCAGATACAGATTTGCTGTATCCAGGACTGTTTGTAAGCTTCTGAGCCCCCAAGCCTTTCTGTGTTGGAGGGAAGCCTTCTAGCTTAGTTTTGTTTCTTAGAACTAGACAGTTTTCTAGTTTCAGCACTCAAATCTGTTTCTTTGAGCTCAGCACCTGTTCAGAACTTATTGTAAGCACTAAATAAGCTACAAATTACTACAGCACTCAACTTTCCTCACTTGTCTAGAGGAAAACCGTTTTTAGTACTTAATAAATAAGCACCTATCCAGGCATGTCTAAGGGTCAGCTCCCGGTGTTTTCTCCTGTCTACCTGATGAATCTGGGCATCTTGGGGCAGTGCACCAATTGCCTCATGTACACAGACAACCCTCTCATCCTACCACCCAACACTACAACCTGTGAGAGATGCACTTATATAGCCAAACTGGAAGCAAAGCTCTCTTCACTCAAGACTGGACTAGACAGTCAAGAGGAGAAGGTAAACACTTGCACCACACCACACTCATCACATAGTCCCTCAAAACCTACACCACCAAAACACACACATAGAAACACAAAACACAGACCTACATTCATGGTGGCTTTAAAAAAACATCTATCCAATTAGCAGGGGCCTCCAAAGCAGAAACACAAGCAACCTCCACCCCCCCCCAGCACAACCCAAATGACACATAGCCCACAAACTCAGTGTGGCACTCAACCACAGCCCATAAGGCATAACAACGTACCCAACACTCTAGTCATAGGTGAGTCTACATTCAGGCACACTGATGTTCCACTCACCAGGCTAAACAAGGAGAAGGTTACTGTCAGCTGCCTGTCAGGTGCCAGGATCCACCACATAATGCATGCACTCAGGTCACTCCACAACAAGTACAAATATGACTCTGTCATTGTCCATGTTGGTGTGAATGACCTGAGACGTACCTCCCTGGACTACATGAAAAGAGACATGGAGGAGCTGTCCGATCTTGTAGTCCAGGCAGGTATGACCCTAGCCCTGAGTAGCATCCTGCCATCATCCAGAATGATACTACAGTACAAGGACAACATTATTGACTTCAACAATTGGCTAAGTTTCTGGTGTCATTCTAAGGGGATCCAGTATCTGTCTGCCTGGGATGACATGATCAACAAAACACGAAGCTTTGCCAGAGATGGCCTGCACCTGTCGCCCTTGGGATTCTGGATACTGGCTAAGGCTCTTGCCACCCCTATAGTGCCTTTTTTAGGCAAGGTTCAAATGACAAATTCACCACCGTAACAGGTATAAGCAAGCAAAATCTGAAGGTAATGCTACTTAATGCTAGAAGTCTAAACCTCAAAATGCACTCCTTAACATGGAGAACATCGACATCTGTGCAGTGACAGAGACCTGGTTCAAGGCTCCAGAGAGCACCCCTGCATGACCAGGCTATAATTCATACCACACCTTTCGGCCACCTAACCTGGACCGAAACACTAAAGGCGGAGGTATGTCCATCTTCATTAAGGATATCCACACCTCCAGGCTAGTTGCTCAGCATAATGTATCAGAGATTATCCAAGTGCAACTAACTCTGGGCAAGACCACAATCCAAATTGTAGCTTGCTACAGATCTCCCACCATGCCCCAGGATTCCCACTTCTCATTTCTTGATACACTGGAAAATATTAGGGTACAACCTAACACCCTAATAATGGACAATTTCAACTACCCCACCATTAACTGGGAAAACTACTCATGTACCAACTCTTGTGCTCAACGTTTTCTGGAATTCATAAATTCCAACGCCTTGGATCAACTTATCCACACCCCCACCAGGGGCAGCAATATCCTAGACCTGGTCATTACCAACATGGGCAACCGGTGTTCCACACCAGAGGTCAATTCCTCATTGGTCAGATCCGACCACAAGCAAATTACCCTAGATATCCACATCCCACCCCCATTAGGAAAACCACCGTAAAAAAATTCTCCAAAGCCAACTTCATGCTTCTTAAAATAGAAGTGGTAAACTTCACGACACCCATGCTGATGGACAATAGAGGTACGACTGCTGAATCCTATACAAATGCACTTTATAAGCACTTATACAAGTGCATTGATCGTAAAATCCCTAACAGAACCAAGATGCTATCCTATAAAAAAGGAAGCCAATCTGGTGGTCCCCTGCCATAAACAAACTCTACAACAGAAGAAAGAAACTGTTGCAAAAAAGAGTAAAATCCCATGATTGGAGGAACTCCATGGTCAGCCTCAGTAAGAAGCTGAGATCCCTCATAAAATCCTCCAAAGCTAGTTATGAAAACAAAATCAACACTGATTCTAAAGACAACCACAAAGCATTCTATAGCTATGTCAAGAATCTCAATGACAACATTCAAATCTGCTCTGAGTTACAGCACAATGGAGCTAAATATACAGAACCAACTGATATTGCCAACATTCTGGCAGATAGGTTCAGTGCTAACTTTACCCCTTTCTCACCCCCTAAAGGGCCCATCTCTATACTGGAAGAATGCAGAGTTCCTGTAAACATGGCTGCACATGTAAAAAACACACTCTCTAAAGCCAAGAACACAGCATCCATGGGACCTGACAGCATCTCAGGCTGCGTTCTACATGAACTACAGAACGAACTGGCACCTCACCTAAGTACCATGTTCAATCATAGGCTCACCTCAGGCTTTGTGCCCACTGAATGGCACACAGCAACAGTTATCCCACTCCACAAAGGGGGAACCACCACAGACCCCGGGAACTACCACCCATTAGCCTGACGAGCCTGGTCTGCAAGGCTATGGAACGTATCATCATGGAACTTATAAGCAATGACATTGGTAATCTCCAAACTCTGGACCCTACCCAGTTCGGGTTTGTAAAAGGCAGATCATGTCTCCTAAACCTGATGGACTTCTTTGAAGCGGTCACCAAAGCTGTAGATGAGTGTAAGGTGGTTCACACAGCCTAGCTAGATCTCGCCAAGGCTTTTGACACCACCCCCCACTCTGGAATTATAGATAAACTCACTAAACTAAGTGTACATCCCTATGTCACAAGATGGGTTGAAAAACTGGCTCACTGACAGAACCCACACAGTGAAAGTAGGAGACTCTAAATCCAACTTCAGACCAGTGACAAGTGGAGTATCACAGGGTTCAGTCCTAGGTCCTCTCCTGTTTGGTATCTACTTCTCTGAAGTACAGACTAACACAGAAGGTCTTTGGCTAACAAAGTTTGTAGATGACTGCAAACAAGGAGCCATAATCAAAACTCCTAACGATGTGGACATCCTACAAAAGGGCCTCACTGAGACAGATGCCTGGTGTCAAAGCCATGGCCTCAAGCTCAATGCCATAAAGTGCATTGTCATCCCTTTTGGTAAAAACTCTGTACCCATGAACTACCACATAGGCGGTAGTCTACTTAACACCAAAAGTGTGATAAGAGACCTTGGGACACAGATGGACAGTAGTCTCTCCTTTGATAATCACATCACCACAATAGTCACAAAATCCTTCTACGTGACACACCTCATGACAAAAGGTTTCTCATCCAGGAAAAAAGAGGTCATTGTTCCCCTCTACTCATCACTCATTAGACCCATTATAGAGTACAACGCCCCTTTTGGTATGTACATCACAGGACATCTACAACAACTGAAAAGGCCACAGAAATACCTCACAAAGAGGATTACCGGCCTCAAACAGATGCCCTATGTAGACCGTCTCAAAAAAACTGCAGTTTTACTCTGTCACATATCGTCTACTCAGATGCGATCTCTGCCTAACATACAAAGCTATTTCAAACCCAGAGCTGTTGGACATGCTCCACTTAAAGAAATCCCAATCCCTCCGAGCTACATGCTCTAGGGACCTAAACCTTGTCACCACAATAAACAGAGCATGCTGGAGGGATAGATTCCTGTCCCAGAGACTTCCCATACTCTGGAACAAACTACCTATCTATATCAAACAAAGGTCCTCATTAGCACTCTTCAAAAAAAATCTTGATGATTGGATGGGAGATAGGAAATTCTCCCCGGGGATCCCTTCTGTGGCTCTGTTTGACGGGGCAAAGGAAAATAATTTTCCTGGGTGGCAAAAGCCAGGGTACCATTTGGCTAGGCTTATATAGACCCAAGGGCCAATAGCCTAGTACCTACCTATGAACCTATGAAACTTGCAGTATTGTATTTTAGTCTTCTGTTAAGTACAAACTTGAAGTTTTAAAAGTATTGTATTTAATTTTTTCTGTTACCTAATTGTTTCATTGAATAGTGGGCTGTGTGTCTCTCTGTAGTTAGTTCCCCACCCACCCTCCTTGTTCTTGTTTTGGTGTTAGAGTTGGTGGCTCTGGAATTGCCTGCCCATCCTGTAAGTCTGTATTTGAACACTCCTCCTGGGTCCATCTCATTTGCTCACTTAACCGAGTACAGTGAGATCATATTCTGAGTCTAGTGTTCACTCTACTTAATAAAGAGAGAAGATTTGAGAAGGCCAACCTACTTAGGTTCTTCCTTCATCTCTCCTTGCACTTTACTAACAAAAAAATGCACTTTATTCATCTGCTTTTACTGTATTTGTGTTTCCTCCTACTTTATTTTGCTTTTGCCTCTTCTTAAAAGTACTCAGTTTTATTTTTCTGCTGCATTTATTATTGCTTGATAGTAGCCTGATTAAATTGTAACTGTTATTCTAAGTATTTTGGTTTAAGCACTTGCGCTTCATATCAGTTGTTTTACATTAAGAAGGTTTGCGGTCTGCACTGTTGTAGCAGAACAGGTAACTTACATCCTTCTAAGCTGGGAAATGCTGATTGAGAGCTCAGTGTCTGCTATTCTAAACGTGTATTAGTTCTGGCGTAAGCACTTGGGCTTCAGGCCAGTTATTCTACATTAAGAAGGTTTGTGGTCTGCACTCTTGTGGGAGGAGAGGCTGGATTCTTCCCTTCTGAGCTGGGCATTTCTGGTCACAGGCTTATTGTGCCTGGTTATTTGAACTGTTTCTTTCTAAAATTGGTGCGCCTTACTGTAGCATAGACCAGATTCAGGCCTAATGAATCTAGCTTTGTTTGTATAGCTTGAGCACTGATCCAGGCCATCTTTTTTTGGAGAAGGTTCCCCTGCACCCTAGTGGCAGGAGTGTGTAGTTAAAGCTTGTCTGATTGAAGACTGCTGGAACAGGGCTCATTTATGAGTTTTTTTCTGGTTAATAGGGTAACTTGTTTAAATCAGTTTGTTCATTTTCTGTTGTTTTATATATAACAAAAAAATTGCACTTTACTCATCTGCTCTTACTGTATTTGTGTTTCTTCCTACTTTATTACTAGGGGCATTGACTACAACTCTGATCTGAGATATATAACAATAAGTATCCTTTTCCGTGCACTTAAAGTGTTTTTTTATTGTATCTGCTTTCTTTTCTGAAAGAAAAAAAAATATATATATATATATATATATATATATATATATATATATATTTTTTTTTTTTTTTAAGGTTAGTGCTGAATTCAGGGCTGTGTTACAAATATATGTGTTTGCCCATACCTTACTTGGATAGAAGGAAGTTTCTCTGTTCACCTGTGACAGAGGGGAGCTTTGAGCAGCCTATCTGTCCCTGGAGGAGTGGTTTCAGCCCAGAAATTAGTCGTTTATTGGCCATTTTCAGCTAATTTCTATCTCTTTCATTTCTTTGCTATAAAAGCATTTGCCTGGTTTTGAGTGCTGTCAGTGCCAGTTAGCTAGGGTATAACTATTCCCGGCTCCACAAAGTCTCCTCTTCAATTTTTCCCTTGGAACTAGACAAACTTTCAACTTAAGCACTCAAGCCATTCATTTCTCAGTCTGGCACTTGCTCAAAACTCATAGCAAGCATTTATAAAACCTAGCACTAGACTCTCCTATACTGTACATAAAGACAAGACTCTGTATTTGACCTTACCAGCCATTCAGTAAAACGGTTCACTGTACCTATCCAGGCATGTCCAAAGGGCAGTTTCAGGTGTACTCTCCAGTCCAACTGGTGAATCTGGGCATTTTGAGGCAATAATACAACTGCCTCATGTACACAGACAATCCTCTCCTCCTGCCACCAAACACTAATACATGCGAGAGATGCAATTATACAGCCAAACTGGAGGTTAAGCTCTCTCAACCCAAGACTGGATCAGACAGTCAAGAGGAGAAGGGAAATACTTACATCACACCACCAGTCTCACATAGACCCATTAAACCAGCACCGGCAAAAAACACACATAAATACACAAAAACATACTCGGATGCTCTAAATAAAAATCTGAAAAAGCAACAGAGACCTCCAAAGCAGACATCCAAGCAACTTCCACCCCCCAACTTAAACCATGAAACACATACTTCACAAAACCAGTATGCCATACAATCACAGCCCTTAAAGCAAAATAACATACCCAACATACTAGTAATAGGTGACTCTATAGTCAGGCACACTGATGTCCCATTCACTAGGCTGAATAAGGAGAAGGTTACTGTTAGCTGCCTGTCAGGTGCCAGGATCCACCACATAACACAAGCATTAAGGTCACTCCAGAACAAGTACAAATACGACTCTGTCATTGCCCATGTTGGTGTGAATAACCTGAGCTGTACCTCCCTGGACTACATGAAAAGAGACATGGAAGAGCTCTCTGATCATGTAGCCCAGGCCGGTATGACCCTGACCCTGAGTAGCATCCTGCCCTCACCAAGAATGATACCACGGTATAAAGGAAAAATTGTCAATTTCAACAATTGGCTAAGTTTCTGGTGTCATTCAAAGGGGATCCAGTGTCTGTCTGGCTGGGATGACATGCTCGACAAGCCACGCTGCTTCACTAGAGATGTCTTGCACCTGTCACCCTTAGGCTTTCGAATACTGGCCAAGGCTCTTGCCACCCTCATAGTGCCTTTTTTAGGCAAGGCTCAAAAGACAAACCCACCGCAGTAAATAGCACAAGTAACAAAAAACTGAGGGTAATGCTACTCAATGCCAGAAGTCTAAACCTCAAAATGCATGCACTCGAGGCACTCCTCAGTATGGAGAAAATCAATATATGTGCAGTAACAGAAACCTGGTTTAAGGCTCCAGAGAGCACCCCAGCACTACCAGGCTACAAATCATACCATACATTTTGGCCACAGAACCCAGACCAAAATACAAAAGGCGGGGGCGTATCCATATTTATCAAGGATACCCACGCCTCCAGGTTAGTTACACAGCACGATGCTTCAGAGATCATCCACGTGCAACTAACAATGGGCAAAACTGCAATTCAAATTGTAGCTTGCTACAGATCACCCACCATGTCCCAGGGCCCCCATTCTGTGTTTCTGGAAACACTGGGAAACATAAAGGTCCTACCAAGCACCCTAATATTGGGCGATTTCAATTACCCAAACATTAACTGGGAGAACTACTCAAGTACTAAGTCCCTTGCCAAACATTTCCTAGAATTTATAAACTCAAACACCCTGGATCAACTGGTCAACACTCCCACCAGAGGTGACAACATATTGAACCTGGTCATCACCAACATGGGCGACCAGTGTTCCACATTGGAGGTCAACCCCTCACTGGTTAGATCTGACCATAAACAAATCACTTTGGATATCCACATTCCGCCCCCCCCCCCCCGCCCATCCCCAGACTAGGAAACCACAGTGAAAAACTTTTCAAAAGCAAACTTCACGTTACTTAAGACCAAGGTGGAAAGTTTCAAAGCCCACATGCTAAAGGATAACACTGTCCAAGCTGCAAAATCCTTTACTAATGCATTCTACGGGCACCTACAAGAATGCATGGATCGTGCTATCCCAAGCAAAACCAAGACTCACTCCTCCAAGAAAAGGAAACCAGTCTGGTGGACTCCTGCCATCAACAAGCTATACAATAGAAGGAGGAAACTAGTACAGAAAAGAGTAAAATCCCAAGAAGGGAAGACATCCCTGATCAGTATCAGCAAGAAACTACGATCCCTCATAAAATCATCCAAGGCGAGATTCAAAAGACAAATTGCCAAGGACTCCAAAGATAACCACAAGGCACTCTTTAGCTATGTCAAGAATCTAAGTGGCAATGCTCAGATCTGCTCACAGTTAATGCAGAATGGTACAAAATACACTGAACCGACTGATATCGCCAACATCCTGGCAGACAGGTTCAGTGCAAACTTCGCCCCCCTCTCACCCCCAAAAGGGCCCATAACCATACCAGAAGAATGTAGAGCCCCTGAAATCACAGACGTTCAGGTTAAAACAGCCCTCTCCAAAGCCAAAAACACAGCATCAATGGGACCAGATGGTGTCCCAGGCTTTGTCCTACATGAACTCAAAGATGAACTAACCCCTCACCTAAACACACTGTTCAAACTCAGCCTCTCCACAGGCTACATTTTCAAAGAGTGGTGCACAACAATGGTTATTCCGCTCCACAAAGGTGGAGCCACAACAGACCCCGGGAACATTCGCCCTATAAGCCTGACTAGCTTGGTCTGCAAGGCTATGGAATGCATCATCATGGAACTCATTAACATAGACATTGGGAACCTCCAAACACTGGACCCTACCTAGTTCGGCTTTGTTAAGGGGTGATCATGCCTCCTGAACCTGGTTGACTTCTTTGAGACAATTACCAAGGCTATAGATGAGGGAAAGATGGTACACACAGCCTACCTAGACCTCACAAAGGCCTTCAACACCATTCTCCATTCTGGTATTATAGACAAGCTCACCAGCCTGAACATAAACCCCTACGTCACAAGATGGGTTGCCAACTGGCTCACAGACAGAACCCACATGGTGAGAGTTGTGGGAGCTAGGTCTGACTCTAAACAGGTTACAAGTGGCATTCCCCGGGGCTTAGTCCTAGGATCCCTCCTGTTCAGCATATACTTCTCAGAGGTACAGGCAAGCTCAGGAGGACTATGGCTAACCAAGTTCACAAATGACTGCAAACTAAGGGCTATAATTGACTCTCTGGCTGACACAGACATCCTCCAAAAGGGTCTCAGTGAGATGGATACCTGGTGTCAAAATCATGGCCTCAAGCTAAATGCCAACAAGTGCATAGTCATCCCCTTTGGAAAAAAACAAAGTACTCACAAACTACCACATAGGTGGTAGTCCCCTAAATACAGAAGATGTAATAAGCGATCTGGGGACCCAAGTAGATAGTAATCTCTCCTTTGATAATCACATTGCCAAAGTGGTTAGAAAATCCTTCTATGTGGCCCACCTAATCACAAAAGGGTTCTCATCCAGATCAAAAGAAGTCATTGTGCCCTCCTACTCATCACTCATCAGACCAATCATAGAGTACAACACCCCATTTGGGATGTACCTTACAAGACACCTGCAACAGCTGGCAAGACCACAGAAGTACCTCACCAAGAGGATTACTGGCCTCAAACAGATGCCCTATGCAGCTTGATTGAAGAAACTCCAGCTGTACTCGGTTGCATACCGCCTACTCAGAGGTGATCTCTGCCTGACATACAAGGCCATGTCCAACCCAGAAGTGATGGACATGCTCCACCTAAAGAAAACCATATCCCCTCGAGCCACATGCTCTAGGTATCTAAACCTCACCACAACAATAAATAGGATGTGCTGGAAGGATAGATTCCTGTCCCAGAGACTTCCCATGCTTTGGAACAAGATTTCAATCTACATTAGGCAGAGCTCCTCACTAACACTCTTCAAGAGAAGCCTTGACGAGTGGATGGAAAACAGAAAGTTTACCCTGGGGATCACTTCAGTGGCTCTGCTGGACAGGAACTAATCTAAGGGGGCGGCGAAAGTCAACACATTCTGGCTAGGCTTATAAATGCCTTCAGGCAGATAGCCTAGTACCTACCTATGAACCTAAGTACGAATACAATAGTGCCCAGAGATGTGTGTGTTGTCCTTATCCATAAGGGACAATGGTGATAAACCAGGGATGAATTTGTAGATTCCCATCCATTTATCCAGATTATGATTGAACAGAGTAAGAAAAGTATTCTGATTTATGTGGAGAAGAAGATGATCCCAGAAAAGTGGTGTCTCCTGTGATTCATACCAATCCCTGTAACATGCTCTATTTATGCTGCAAAAGAGATCAAGATCTCTTTAGCAGGTGCTTGTGCAACCAATGGATTCCTGGATATATGTGTATTAGGTCTGAAAGGATGGGGTCAGTTGAGACTCTTTAAGACAGGTAGAGATCACTCCTTAGTAGAATGTAAGATACCAAGAAGAGGGCAGGGTTTTAAGATGGTCAGTGTAGCTTTTATGATTTAGGCCCTTTACTTGGTGAAAAAGTACTGTGGTCATTCAAGTTGTGTCAAGTGTTTAGAAAAGTACATACGGAAGGGTGCATTATTCTCAGTGATTGGCCTGATAATCAGCCTTATTTTGTTTAAAAAAGACATCATAATCTTAAAGTGAAGTTGGAAGCGGCGAATATAGGCACTAAGTATATTTTAAATACTATGGGATCTAAGGGACTTAAAAAATGTGACTTCTGCAAGCAGTGTAAATACCTGTATGAGGGGCAAGAATTAAAGTTAAGAACAGGAAATTAAGTTTAAACGGAACCATGTGATTGTTACTCTAATGGGGTGGTTTATATAGCTTTCTGTGAATTTTGCCATGCATTTTATGTAGGTAATGTTGTTGTGTCTTTTGGCTTCTCCAGGTTAGGGGTCACCACAGCGGAACTCCGGTCCGCTAATGATTGGTAGTTGATTTTTACTTGCCGAGTTACCAGCCCTGACGCACAACCTTCAGTGAAGGCACGCCCATTCACGCATGTCTCCACGCAGAAGACGCTCTAGCTGAGAATCAAACCGGACAGCGTCTTACTGTGAGGTGACAATGCTACCGCAGCACCACCACCGCGGGTAGGTAATACAGACATTATTATGATATTAGCAACACTGATAAGAGCAATACACATTATAGGTATAAATTAAAATGCACACAGAATACAATTTTTTTTTTGGATCATGTGATACTTAATCCTAGGATTGTCCATGGGACCATAGGTTAGAATACAGACAGCTTTTGTGACAGATTAGGTTAAATGTGTATGTATTTCCCAGGCTAAATGATGGTATGTATTTAAGAAATGTACTCCAATTGCATGCTGCAAAATTATAAGGTATGTATTTGTTTTCAGGTTTTTATTAATATGTACATGCATTTTTCACTTTGAATGTCTTACTTATAATATATATGTTCATCAAATATATTTGAATGTCTTTTTTAATTATTTTTAAGAAGATTGATTGCTTATGCTCATAGGTCTTGTATGACTGGCTTAGAATGGTCATATGTTTTGTTTTTAATTATTATTTAAACATGCTTGATTATTTGATCTACAAGTTCTGATGAAGTCCTTATGTGAAAGTGACAAAAGCACTTAACCTCTATGTGCGTGCTTCATTAACATCTATGTTTTTATTTTTATATGTCTGGCATACTCTTTTGTGGGCTTTAGCGCTGCCTCAATCTTGTTAGGTTGGTTTGTAATTTGTTTCAAGGCATTTTCTCCATTTGTATTGTTATTTGGTCTTTTTGTGGAGAAAGAGCTATGTCCTTGCAAGATTTGCTCACCGGCACTGTGTCTGAAACAGGGGACGCTAACCTTTTGTCCCAAACCATTATTCATCCTGGGTTGAATTCTCTTTTATGTTATTTAACTCAGCCTATCCAGTTACTAACATCATTTTCTACCATGGGACACTGTGTTGCTGGATCCATTCCTTCTTCAGATCTACAATCACATTGCCACCCTGATTTGGTTTTGAACGGTTGCCATGGCATTAACCACAAACCAAGTATGCATGTTCCTTCTTTGTCAGCATGTGATGCCATTCAATGTCCAGTTACACCATGATGGTGCATATTAGAGGCTATTAAATCTACTTGTTTGTCTGGCATTTTATATGAGCAAGCAATTACTAATTTTGATTTTAATTTATTGCTACAAAAGGCAGTGTTTGACAGTACACTGCTGGAATGTCCACCCACTGTAAGTGGTACGTTTGATTCCAGTTAGCAATGTTTGAGAAAAAAATATTGAAGTACAAATCTTTATAACTAGATAATGGTTACCTTAAAGAATGTGTCGCATGTAAAAGAGTGCCCAAGGGCCTTAGAATTTGGAAATTCCCAAACAGAATTTCCATTAGCACTGAGGTTTTTAATGAATTGATCAACATCTTTGATGAATGTGGCTGCAAAATTTTGAGAGTTATTAATAGACATAATGAGAGACAGATAGATAAATTATTTGAGGAAATCCACCATATTGACACTTCCCTCAAGGGTGATCTTTTATTTGAAGTAAAAAAAATATGACTGTTTTAAAGTATTCAGCAGCACTGAGAAGGTGATTGACAAAATTAAAATTAGGATGTGCACTAAACCATTGAGGGATGAATCTGAATACTTTCAAGAGTTGGTGTATCCTTTACCTAGACGTAAGTTGAAATCTGATCATGTAGCATTTTATATTGGTCAGTCATCCCCAGTAAATCCTAGCTGGCACACAATTAATAATAACTACTGTTACAATGAGACTCAACTTGAGAATGAGCAGTTTTATTTTTTAGATTACAAAAAGTTCCCTCCACTCCAAAGACTGGACAGGATAGCCTAAAGGCCCGGAATAAATACTGCCATGAACAGAGGGAGAGAGAACAGTACTGATCCCATCTTATATCCCAGAAAGAATAGGATCGATTCCAGCAGCAAGGGAAGGAAGTGTTTTTAAGTGAATATTTGACTTATGACATTCTAAACAGAAAGAACACTATATGTTTCTCTGAGAGTTTTAAGAATTTCTTGGATCACTCAGTCACAATTAAATCATGATATCATGTGTTCGTAAGCTTTCCAGTTTGTGAGGGTTTTAATCTGTTTTGTGATGGAACTCACTATTTGCACGATATGGGAACATCTTTTGTTTATGACTACAGTGGTTTTCATATATTAAACTATAGTAACACTGAAATTGATGTTAGATATTTTGAACTGTTCACATTTGTTCCTAGTACTAAAATGGATTTGGCAAATGTTATTTTATAGTTGAAACTATTTGACAGAAAACTAAATTTTAGGTAATTATACTATCAATACACCATTGTCTGCTGAATTTGTTAGAAGAAGTACTTTTAACACCCCCTTCACCCTACTTTGTTGTTATTTAAGAAATTTTGTGAAAATTATGTGAGGAGGTTTTTTTCAACAAAGAAGATATTTCTCATGCTCCAGTATGTCTGTGCATGAGAGACATTTGATGTGTCAGTTGATTAAGAATACAGAAGTTCGAATTATGAAGCTGTATAAGGGAAGTGGCATAGTGTTGATGAATGCTATTGATTATTCTACAAAGATGTTTGCTATACTTAGCAATGACCTACAGTATAACAGGGCATCTAGAAATGAAGTTAATATTGCCTGTTGTACAACTGAGTTTTATTTAAAAGATTTGTTTGATCAAGGTATTATTGATTTCAAGTTATACAAATTTTTACAGGTTGAGTACCCTATTATTCAGATTATATGTGGCATTCCTAAAGTACATAATATTCCATTAGATCCACCATTTTGCCCTATAGTAGCTGTGGGTAGCTCTAAAACCCACTCCCTTGCTTTGTTTGTTGATGGAAAATTAAAAAAAGTTTTTCAAATAAGTATTCATATGTTCTTCAACATTTGTAGGTTCCCTAATCAATGTTAAACAGGACCTTTTCAAACAAGACTGGTAGTTGGTTACTGTGGATGTTATAGAGTTATTCTGTTGTACTCCTCTCAGGCTTGATATGAGTTGGTTTAGAGAAGCTTTGCCTTTGTGTGATTTTTTTGACCACTAACAAAATGAATATTTTATGTGATTTTATGGAAATAGCAGTTACTAATAATTGTATGCACTTTGAGAGTAAATACTTTAAGCAGGTGACTGGTGTGGCTATGGGTACTGCTTGTACTCTAGTATATGCTATCATGATTTTTATGGTATTCAGAGCAGAATTTTGTGTTTAAGTTGAATTATATGGAACATATTGCCACCTTTTTAAGATTTTTGGGTGAGATTTTTATTGTTTGGAAAGGTAGCCTACCAGAATTAGAAAATGTTTAACCTTTTTAAATACCACTGATTTTTAAAGATTATCTTCACTTATTCCAGTGAAGTTATTAATTATCTGGATGTGTCAAGTTTTAAAAAAAATTCACACTTGAAATTTGAATCTAGGTTATACAGGAAACTCACATGTTCAAATAGATTTGTACAATTTTCTTGTCAACTCATCCACTGACTCAAAGGCGAGGGTTAGTAAAGGGGAAGATGGTTAGAATATGAAGAATTATTTCTGAGGATGATGAATTTATTACTGAGATTGAAAGATTTATTGAAATGTTTAAGGTAAGGGTTAACCTATGAAGATGCTACTTGGGATTAAAAATGGATTATAAGTAAAAGGAATGATAGTTTTCCCCCCTTTATTAGTAAAGGAAGTTATGTTGTCAACAAAACCCATGACTTGGATTTTAATATTTCTTATCAACACACTATGTTATTAAAATATGGGAGTGAGACCAGTGCTGTTAAACAACATATAACAAATCACTGGAAAATTATCCAATGTGATAATGTTGCAAGTAAATGTTTAGGTAATCAGTCTTGTTAGAATCAGTGAATGTAGTCACTGAGTATATTTTAAACACTGCAAATTATAAAGAACTTATAAAATGTGGTTTCTGCAAGCAGAGTAAATACCTGTATGAGGGGCAAGAATAAGGGTTAAAAACAGTAAATTATGAGGTTAAATTGAAGCATGGTTATGACTGTAACTCTGGGGTGGTGGTTTATATCGCTTTCTATGACTATTGCCATGCATTTTATGTTGGCCAAACTGAATGTGCACTTGGAAAAATAATCTAGCAACATTATTATGATATTACCAACACTTATGAGAACAATGCACTTTGTAAGGATAAATCAAATTGCACACAGGATCCTAAATTTTATTATTTTATCTTGGACTAGGTGTTACTTAATCCTAGTGATGGTCTATGGGAGCATTTGTTGGAATACAGAGAGCTTTTGTGGCAGATTAGGGTAAATGCCTATGTATTTCTCCGGCTAAATAATGTGTCTTTAAAAAGTGTACTCCAATTGCATGTTGCAAAATTATAAGCTATGTATTTGTTTTCTTCAGGTTTTTATCGATATGTACATACATTTTTCACTTTGAATGTCTTCCTTATAATATATATTTTTATCAGATATACTTGAATATTTTTTTTAATTATCTTTATGAAGACTGATTGTTTATGCTCATAGCTTTTGTATGATAGGCTTAGAATGGTCGTATGTTTGTTTTTTAATTATTGTTCATTTATTTATTTGACATTTGTTGATTGGGTTGGTCCAACTGGGGAGATGGCCTTCTTCAGCAGAGACCCAAGGAGAAAAGCTTCAAAAGGTAGTTAATATAAAGTTAAGTATAACAATCTTCACATAAAGAAAACACATACAGTTTCATCCAATACATATTCTGAGTAAAACATCTTACAGATGTAAGGCATACATAGTCACAATGACAGCAATAAGATACAATATAACAGTAAACTCATGTGGTTGCATCCTCTACATAGTCATTGTGCAGTTTGTTACAGATGGCTCATGAATAGTTTGTAACACCACTTCAGGACTGAAGAGACTGTAGTATATCCTATTGTGTGGAACAAGTGGATTAAGAGTGAAGGAGGGTTGGTTGAAATAAAGGGGAGTGCTACAGAGAAGGGGTTGGTTGAGAGTAGAGAGGAGAAATAGAGGTAGATTAAGTTGGGTCAGTGCAACAGCAAGTCCAAGAATTTAGTAGATTTTCTTTCATGCTTTTTTCAAACAATTAATGTTAGAAATTGATCTTATGTGAAGTGGCAGCTTATCCCAAGCATTGGCGACTGAGTGATTATAGAGGAGTTTGCCAATGGATTTATTGGGTTTGTAGAGCTGGAGGATGTGTTGGTCAAAGCTGTGTAGTGTATGGTTTGAATCAGAGGGAGTGATGAGAGTTGAGAGAGCAGGACAGGAGTGGGGTTGGTTTAAGATGGAGTGAGTCAGGTGTAATTGAGGCAGATGGAGTTGATGGTGAAATTCAAACCACTGTAGATTTTTTAGGGAAAGGCAGTGGTGAGAGTGATATGGTAGACTAGCAGTAAATTGAGCAATTTTATTATATATAAGTTCTAGATTAGTGAAAAGATTAGTTTGAAAGTTAGTGAGGACTAGGGCAGCATATAGTAGGGTGGGTAGTCGATAGGCATTTTCTAGAGAGAGAGTTTAGTTTCAAGTATCAGGAATTTTTTGTTTGTATATAGTAGACCAAGTTTTTGGTGAGTCTTTTTGATGCAGTTTTGGATATGTAGGTCGAATTTAAGTTGTTCATCGCTAGTAACCCCTAGTAGTTTAGTGTGAAGTTCTGCCTTGATAGTAGAGTTGTTTAATGAGGAGACAGTGAAGTTGGATTTGTGGTACTGGAGGGATTTGGGGAGGAAGAGGAGGAGTTTAGTTTTATTTGGGTTAAGTAGGAGTTGGTTGGAAGTTGGCCATTTTTCAACTGAGTGGAGAGATTCTTGGGTAAGGGTGAGTAGGTGTGATGATAGGAGGTACTGCCATCCATGCCAGGAGAAATAGGGTGATGGATTTGTAACATACGCCAGCACAGCTAGCTGGAAATTTCTAAATAATTATATGTCATTTGTATATCAAACTGATTTGTAGGGTCCATATTAAATTAGCAAACTCTTAGAAAAGTGAATGCTAATTCATCGACCACTTTTAAGTGAATGTTTAAAATCTCAAACACCTGGAACAGCGATTTTTTTCCCAGGGAAAAAAAAATCACTGTTCCACAAAAAAAAAAAAAAAAAAAAACTTAAAACATTATATAATGTGGGGGGCTTCGCCCCCCACCCCCCTACTTAAATATACCAACTCTGAGATCGCACCACAGTGGAGGAAATGGCAAACTCCCAAAACCAGCCCAGCGATTTTTTTGCCCTGTGAAAAAAATCGCTATTCCGGGTGTTCGAGATTGTAAGCTTTCGCTTAAAAGAGGTCGATGAATTAGCGTTCGCTTTTCTTAGCATTTGCTAATTCAATATAGACCCTATTTGTACAGATGCTTGTGCCGAAAATGTATTTGTGAGGTTTGCTTGTGTTAAAATGTGTCAACAGTGTGCCCTGCTGGAAGGAAAAGAAATGTACATGCATTATGTAACTGTTTAAATTTACATATTGTAACATCATATACTTAAAGTGAAGAGGTTTATCTTAATCCACTTGACTTTGCAAAATATTCTTAAAATTAAATTACTTTATGGGTTAAGTCATAAAAGATATTATCCCACAGTTTTGAAGGGATCTAGAGATGTAACGTCTGTGCTATAGAATAGGTTTTAGCTCCTGTAGGAAGAGTGGCATGGTTTTATGGTTTTATGCCTTCCAGCAGCTGCACCATATCTGAGCAAAGCTCTGTGTGTATTGTAGCACATAGGTGCTAAATCCTGGTAGCTTCTAGTGATGGCGGATAGGGCGAGAAACAGAGTCAGATGACTAGATGTATGTGATATGATTCTGTACAGAAATAATGTTTTAGTATTAGAGGAGACAGAAGTCTCAGCAGCATTCTACATTCTGTCTTGGATCTGACAAATAGGACCAGTCACCATCACATTATATTCCCTTGCACTTATTCAGTAAGCAACTTAGCTAGGGAATAGTAATGCTCTTTAGATTAATCAGGAAAATGTAGTAAGAGTAGAAATACTGTTTTGCTATAACTGTGTGAAACTATCCAGCTGTGTTAATTTCAATATCTCATGTGACTGAAACTCTGGTGTTTACTGTAAATAGATATGTAGTATTTTCTTGTTCTTTTTTTATTTATTATTAAATATATTTAAACTTCTCATTGTGGCTGGTCCTTTTTAGAAAATAGTTAAGTTTTGAGAGTATTTGAACATATTTATTTAGTGATAACTCTGGCCATTCCTGAAAGTCTTGCTGTTTGGTCAACATTACCATTTGTATTAATATTAACTTCACTCAGTATAATTGGATACCCTTTTAAGCGCTATACAGTAACTGACTGGTGGCAGTGAAACTACCTTATAGTGTGGGCAAAGTTGGCAAAGCGGATAATCTGTGCCAGCCTTTCCCAGGCATGTGTGTAAAAATTAAATCTCAAAGAGTGTTTGTGTGTCAGCTACTTGAGGCAGGACACGAAGCACTGATTTCACATAGAGGGTGCTGGAGGACTTGGCTTGGGCACACAACTGAGGACCTACCCCTACAGCTCGGACAGTGGGAGTCTTATTGGGGGTCTAGATAGCTATAGAGGGGAACCAGCCCATAGACTGAGTGTTTTTCCTGGGTCCTCTTAAGAGAAATTGTTCTTATGCAGTGAGGTCTGCCTCTGAAAATATTGAGTGTATCCATTTGTATTCCAAGTGAACGTCCCTCTCCATTGTCAGTGGTGAGGATTCAGGCTCCTTGATTACTGGCCCAGTGTGGGGATGTCTCAGGTGGGCAAGATTATCAGAGGTGGAAATTATAGTAGCGTCATAAACATATTGTATTAAAGAAGAATGAGGACAAAATTGATAGAGGTTGTTAGTGAAAATGTTGAATAGTAGGGGTCCAAGGATGGAGCCTTGGGGAATGCCAATTTGGACTGGGAGGAATGGGGAAGATGAAGAGAGGCATTTCACAACTTGAAGTCTATTTGAGAGGTAGCTAGAAAACCAGCAGAGATTAGAGTTGGAGAGATTAAGGCTAGGTATTTTTGACAGAAGAAGGTTGTAGGAGATAGTATCAAAGGCTTTTGAGAGGTTGAGGAATATACATGAGACTAATTTATTGTAGCCTAGAGATGAAGAGCTAGTGTGTGTAAAAAATATTAATGCTGTGGCTGTGTTGTGGTTGGGGCGAAAGCCATGTTGGGTAGGGTTGAGGAGATTTTCTTGTGTAGAAAAGCAAGGAGCTGTTTATGAATGCATTCTTTGAAAGGGGTGGAGAATAGCAATTGGCTTGAAATTGGAGGGATCAGTAGAGTTTCCACCTTTATGAAGGGGAATCACATAGAATTTCTTTCAAATATCTGGGACTATGTTTTCTTGTATTGAGCTATTGATTAGTATGGAGATGGGATACGCAATCGTTTTTGCTGCTAAGTTAAGGTGGAGAGGAGGTAAGTTATCAGTGGAAGGGGAGCATATTTTGAGTTTACTAAGAAGTGATCTGATATAAGCAGTGGGGTCAGACAAGAGAAAAGGAGGTACTATGGGTGGATGGGGGAGAAGTAGAGGGGTAGGTATTTGTATCTTTCTTGGTTAATTTCTTAATGGAGTCGATGGAGAAGGTGTTAAGAAGTGTAGCAGTATCTAAAGCAGAGCTGTTATTGGAGGGATTTGATGCAGAGGGGTTACCTGGGTGTAGCACTTTAACAGTATTCCAGAATTTCCTGAGGTTAGTGTGTTTTTTTTTAGTGAGTTAAGCTAAAAGTTTTCTTTGTCAAAGCTGACTTGTTTTTTTGTTATGTTACAAAGTTCTCTGTAGAACTGTAGATTGGAAGGGGTTTTGTGTTTTTGCCGGTTTTTCCAGGCACTATCCCTCTTGTGCACGAGGGAGTGAGTAGCGTGAGTTATCCAAGTTGGATTTAATTCTTATTTTTCTTATTGGAGACAGGGAGTTTAAAGTGTTAAGAAGGATGGTATTGAATTTTAGTACAGCTTCTTCTAGGGGGAGGTTGTGAAGGAAAGACCGGTTAATAGCAGGGAGTACATGATTAAAGATGTCAGGTTTGAAGTTAGAATCTTGTGACAGTCTTTGTATTGATCGGCTTTGGACCACTGGAGGAAGTGTTGCAGGACAGAGGTAGGGAGGTGGTCACTTAGGGAATCAGGGAGTATAGTGGGGTTGTGGTAGATGTGGGGGTGAGAGGTGAGGATCCAGTCTAGTGTAGTGCCAGTATTAGAGTGTTTATTCAGGTGAGTGGGAATAGTGATGATTTGGGAGAAGCCAAAAAGGTTATTGATGTGTTTGGAGAGTCAGAGGATAGAGAATTCCAGTCAGTGTTAACATCACTCAGTATAATGGTTTCACAGGAAATAGTTTGTGAGATTCAGAAGAGAAAGTGTTCAAGGGTAGGGATGTTGTTACCTGGAGGTATATAGATGGTAGCAATGTCTACTTTTTTATGATTGCTCAATTTGCATTTTATTAAGAGTATTTCAGCTGGGTGAAAATTCGGTGCAGATAAAGATAAAGGATAGAATGTGAGTTGTTCTGAGTGCAGTATAGCTACACCACCCCCTTTCTTCTTGAGTCTATCCTGATGAAAGATAGTATAGCCATGGAGTAAGATTTTTATGTGAGATATATGGGGTTTTAGCCAGGTTTCCGAGATGCTGAGAATGTTGGGAGTATAGAGAGATGTCCAGGAGTATAATTCAGTGACTTTGTTTAGAATACTTTGAATGTTGAGAAATAATGTAGTTACATTTCTGGTAAATGTGGAGGTGAGGTCTGACAGGAGGAATTTAAAGGGGAGGGGATTGTGGGTTGGGTAGGAAGAGAGGAGTTGGAGGCAGGTCCTGGATTGGGATGTATATCCCCAGAGAGTAGAGCGTTTAGTATAGGGTGTTTTGGACTTGAGGAGGAGAAGTTAAAACTGAGATCTTTTGGCTTTATTTTTGGAGTTGGAGAGGGCTAAGGGAATAGTTTTATTTTAAGTAGGTAGGTATCATTGGCAGAAAAGAACAGGGGAATGGGGAATGAATGTGCTGCTGAGAGACAGTTTTGTGGGCAGGTAAATGTAGGGCTAAGGTTAAGGTCTGTCAGGGTGTGATGGTAAGAGGTAGAGATAGAGAGATAAGAAAATGCAGGGTAGTTGAGAGGAAGAGATGTATCATGTCATTTGATAGGATGTATGCAGGTGGGGATTTAATTTGAAGAGCAGTGCAATAAGGAGAAGGGTGTTAGTAATATTGTTGACATATAACAATAATAATTTAAAGAGTAAGGAGGTAAGGTACGGCCAAATTGTGGGAGGGTTTTTTTGGATGACAGGAGGAGAGAGCTGATTGGAGGGATTGGGAGGAAATAGGGAGTGGCAGGAGGGAGAGGTTTGGTTATTTAAATGTGCTTTATTATTTGTTCCAGAAGTTCTGATGAAGTCCTTATGTGAAAGGGATGAAAGAACTTAACTTCTATGTGCATGCTTCATTAACATCTATGTTTTTATTTTTCTAAGTGGCGTACTCTTTTTTTGGGCCCAAGTGCTGCGTCAGTCTTGTTAGGTTGGTTTGCAGTTTCTTTCGAGGCATTTTCTTCATTTGTATTATTATCTGGCCTGATAAGTACCAAATACAGTGGAATGATCACATCTCTAGACTTGATGCCATACCCTTTCTTACAAGCTGTGCAATAAAGAAGGACATTCTTACATTAGTGGATACATGGTGATTGAATGACAATTAATTATCTACATAGAATCCCAGATCCCTTACTACTGATCAGTCTTCAGGGATATATTTTTGATGTGATAGTTACAGGGAATATTAAACTTGCAGAGGATAGTATTAAACATTTTTTGGCATTTAGTTTTAGGCCATGATTTTGACACCAGCTATCTGCTTGGGGCCATCTTGGAGGATTTTGGTGTCGAGGTTTTAGTACATCGCTATTGGCAGGTCTTTTAGAGGAGTAACAGCCACCTACCCTAATTTACTGGGATTTATTTGTAAGCCAGTTTGCTATCCAATGAATTACACAAGGTTTTACACTTAGTTAGCTGAGTTTATCAACTATACCTAAGTGTGGGATTATGTTGAATGCCTTTGTGAGGTTTGTATATGTATTGTCTATTTATTTTCCCTTGTCCATTCTTTCAGTAACCTTCTCAAAGAAGACAACCAGGTTAAGTAAGCAAGATCTGTCTTTGGCAAAACTGAACTGACTAGGGTCAAGTGCTTGTAGGTCGCCTATGTCCTTATTTACTAATCCTATAATGATCCTTTCCATAGTCTTACAGAAGAGGCTATTCAGGCTTATGGGTCTATAATTACCTGGATAAGTTGATGTGCCACCTTTCTGCATGAGGATGACTGTTGATGTCTTTAATTTGTTCAGAACAAAGCCTGTTTGGAGGCTGATATTGAATAGCCTCTGTAGGGGATGTGACAGGTCCTCTTTCAATATGGCCAGTAGGCAACTTGGTATGTTATCTTGTGTGATGTTATGAGGTAGTGCCAGCTGTGCCAGGGAGAGTAGGGTGGTACATGTGTACATATGCCAGCATAGCTAGCTGAAGTTTTGTAAATAATTTTATGTTATTTGACTATTGCACTGATTTATACAGATGTGTGAGTTAAAAATATTTGTAAAGTTACTTGTGTTAAAAATGCATCAACAGTATGTCCTTTTAGACAGAAAGAATGTATGCATGTATATTAGGTTGTGTTGTTGCAACTCATAAAAATTGTTCAGCAGAGAAACCTGGAAGGGTGGAAAGTTTGAAATTGTGTTATAGCTTTCCGATGCTGGCACAGATCCTAGCAAAGCTCTGTGGGTGCATTGTACCAGAGTCAGGTGACCAGAGGTGATGTCATCCTCTAACCAGCATCTGGTTTTCTTTGGAACTTTGGCAGCAGCACTTTGGAACCTGACAGGATATATATCTCACACATTTACACAGACAAAGAAAGACATAATCCAGCTTTTGATGTGGTAAGACACTCAGCACACATCAGCTTGTCTTGCTTTAGTACATAGTCAGGGAAGAGTAATTCTTTAGTTAGTCAGGGACATTTAGTGAGAATAGTTAAGTATTGTTTTCTGCATCTGTAGAAACTATCCAACTGTATTATTTTTTATATCTTTGTGGTTGAAACTCTGTTGTTTATTGTATTCAGAATTCTCCTGTTTTCTGTTTCATTATTTATCATTAAATATTTTAATACATTTCATGGTGGCTGGTTCTTTAGAAAATACTTTAACATCTTGAGAGTAATTATGCTTGTTTTAGTAACATTGTTGCCACTCCTGAAAACCTTGATGCTTTGGTCACACCCTACCATTTGTATTAGTGTTAATTTTACATAGCATAATTGGGTACCCTTTGTAAGAGCCTTAGGGTAGCTGACTGGTGGCAGTGTGATTACCTCAGAGTCTGGGCAGAAAGGGGCACAGCTAATAAATCTGTCCCAGCTTTTCCAAGGTGTGTATGTGTATATGAAACTCAAATATCCAAGTAAGTGTGTCATCTACTGGGAACAGGGACACAGAGCTCCAAAATGACCAATGTGGAGTTTTGTGTGGGTCTAGAGAAAGAAAATGAGTCCAGTCCCAAGTCTGTAGCATGTTACCTGTGTGCTGTTAAAGGAAATTGTGCTTGGTGCAGGGAGCTGCATCTGAAAATACTGTGTGGATCCATCTTTGCTCTTAAGTGACCATCCTTCACCAGTGTCAGTGGTGAGGATCGAGTCTTCTTGATTGCTAGCCTGGAGCAGTGATCCATCACATCTTGCCCCATAGGAGAAGTTTTCTTGGTCTTTGACAGTGCTTTGAGGACTTGTTCTTGGGAAATTTGGGGATGGGTGGGTAATGCTGGTATGTAATCTGGAAATGTGAGGTGGGATAATGTCAGAGCAAATTTTATTTGCTAGCAGACTGGCTATGTCTTCTGGGTCTGAATATGTGATATCATTCAGTATTAGCTCTGCACAGTGCTGAGCATTGTTTTTGAGGTTTTTGGTGTACTTAAAGAAGGCTTTGTGGTTGACCTTAGCCTGGCAAGCTATTTTTACCTCATATCTTGATTTGGTCATTTTGGTCCTTGTTATGTTTATCAACAAAGTTTTTGGTAAGTAGAGACTTACTTTTATTTTTATGTGCATTGAGCATTTTTTTTCTTTTATTGTAGAGCCTGTTTATATTTGGGTTCCACCATAGGGGCTTTATTTTTAAATTTGGCATTGTATTTACTTTGGTGGGGGACAGATGCATTTGTGCATTTGTGCAGCTATTTAGATGTTGCTTAAAATCTGAATGTAAAACGATTTTGCATATTCATAGGGGTCATCAGGTAGGAATGGGCTGCTGAATTCTGCAAGGTCATCACTCAGTTTTAGTAGATTAGATTTAGTATAATCTCTGAATACTGAGTTATTGGAGGATGCCTCCAACTTCAGTCTTATGGTGAATGTGACTGATTTGTAGTCCAATCTAACTAGGAAGGAAGTTACATCTGGTGGGAAACAGAGGTGTTCCATATTGGTAAGAACCAAATCCAGGATTTTGTCACCACGAGGTGTGGTGCAGGCTAGCAGGTCCAAAGAGTTTGTATTTATAAAGTCCAGAAATTTCTAGGCATACATGTTCATAGATGTATAAGTATCTCAGTTGATGGAGGAATAGTTGAAGCTTTCCCCCACAGAAAGATGGTGTTTGGCTAAATACATAAGGACTCCATACTAGTCATGTGGGAAATATGTGGCAAGGTAGACATCATTAGCTATGATGGGATAAGGGACTTTGTTAAAGGTAGTTGGACATTGAGGAGTTCCAGGCCATTATCTTGACTAATGAGTCTGCAGGTAAACATTTGTTGTACAAGTATAGCGAGACAGTCACCTTTATTGCTTACATGTAGTTTGGTGAGCTGGAACATATTGTAGATGTTGAAACCTTGCACTTATGGGGTGAACTCAAAAGTGTTAAACTAGAAGTATGTGACAATGTATCTACATATCAATGCATTCATGGGTAAGGAGTTCCTGTAGGGAGTGGAATTTTACACACATCCTTCAATCTTGCACATAAGGAATACCTCTCTAAATCATGGATATGCTTCTGCTCAACCCCAGGCTGATATCTCAAGGCACCTCATCACAACTCCACCTCTCTCCTCTGCTACTCCTAACTCTAACTCCCTATTCCACCTTTCTATTACCTCTTATTCTACCCCCTCTCGTCCCCTGTTCCTACTCCTACACCCCCCACCTTTTTCTCGAAAACAACCTTCTCTTCTACTTTACATCTTCCTAATGATTAGCCCTATACATATACATAACACTGTGAATAGCACAGACTCTAACTGAAAAATTACACTGCAACTATTCTTTGTATACTGTGTTTGTAACCATTTGTAATATTTGTGCTACTGTTATGTTGAATATTTTAGTTAATGTTAAGTGAGCACTTTGTACTACTTCTCTAATCATTTGTCTATTATTACTCAGATAAACTCTTGTCTTATGGAGGTTTTCCCCCTCAGGCCTTCACTTAAGATGGGATCTCTATGTCCCATTTGGACATTCCCGGTAAACAAATGTCAAATAAACAAATAAATAAAATAAATAAATGTTAAGGCTTCTAGCATTGTGCAGCAATAAATATATGCAATCTGAATTCTGTTTTATTATGTTGGGAACCTTAGAAAACTGACATTGCCTAAAAAAAGGCACTATGAAGGTGGACTTTTGTCAAAATACGAGAGAGCAAGGGGGGGGTCAGTACATCCCTGACAAAGCTTTTAAGACTGTCCATCATCTCCTCCCAGGCTGATATATATATATATATATATATATATATATATATATATATATATATATATATATATATGGATTCACTTCATAATCTTGAAATACTGAAACATCGAATTTCAGTATTTCGAGACCATGAAACCGAATCCACAAAACACCGAAACTACAAAACCCCGAGCCCAAAACAGCTAAATTCAAAAACCCAAACAAACCGCACACACCACACATACACCAATACACCCACATCACAATTTAAAACACAAAACTACACACATACACAACTCAAGCTGCAACCCCCACAGCCCCCTAATTATATATACTAACTCCAAGATCGCACATACAAGAAACAAAAGCAAACTCACACAATCACATTCTTCAGTCCCTCACACACACATCAAACATATCAGCAGACTCACATACACTCTACTTCCCACTCAAAACCCTTACAAAACACTCACTTACCTGACATACCACCTAGATCCACACACAGCACCACGCACCATCAACACACAAACCCGTAAACAATGTAGCGTATGTCCATAACCGCGAATTCGAGATATTCAAATTCGCGATTATGAACTTTCGCTATTTTCAACATTTGGCTTTATAGTCTCGAGATACTGAAATTCAACATTTCAGTATTTTGAGATTATAAAGTGTTCCTGTATATATATATATATATATATATATATATATATATATATATATGCCAGACCTAACAGTAACAACCCCCCCCCCCCGGTGTCCATCCTGGACTGGATCTTAGTCTCCCACCCTAATAAGATCTCTGACTCTGGTATTCTACCAGACACAATAAGTGATCATCTCCCAGCCTTTATTCACCAAGCTTCCCATTCCTCCCCACACCAACACCAATATACCCATACTCATAACCTCTCAAACTTTAACCCTTCTATATTTTCGGAAACCCTTAAACTAATGAATTGGGACATCCTAAAAACTCTTCCACTAGATAAAGCCTTAGACTCCTTCAATACATCTTAAACTCCCAAGCCCCACCCCGGGCAAAATGAATAAACACAACTTCGCCCCTTGGCTAACAAAGGACACAAAAACACTTATGCTACAAAGAGATAAGACATGGAAACCTTACAACAAAAATAAAGACCCAGCCACCCTCCTTCAATATAAGCAACTGCACAATCTAACCAAAAAGCATATCACTAATGATAAAAAGTCTTATTATACCAAACTGCAGTCCACTCACTCCAAAAATCCCAAACAATTCTGGAACTCCATCAACTCGCTTATGCACCCTGGCACTAAATCCAATCCCTGTCCCGACAACAATAAAACCGACATAGAAATTGCCACCCTTTTTAACTACTTCTTTACAAACTCTATAGCTGAACTCACTAAGACCTTCCCCAACTACATCCCCTCCCCTTCCCTTAATACCACTTCACCTCTACTTCACAACCCCCCACTGCTAATCCTCCCCCTATTTTTCAGCTAAAACCAGTCTCAACTTCCTACATTAAAAAGCTTCTTTCCAAACTTAAGCCATGCTCCAATGCCCTCGACAATATTCCCTCACTCTTTCTCAAGCACTCTGCAGATGGTATCGCCATCCCCATCAGCATTCTCATCAGTAGATCCATTCAGGAATCTTATGTCCCCAAATTATGGAGAGCCACCTACATCTTGCCCCTCCACAAAGGAGGCAAAAACAATAACATCTCTAACTTCAGACCAATAGCCACTCTTTCCCTAATTTCAAAAGTACTTGAAAAATGCATTCACCTGCAACTCATGCCCCACCTCCTCAATAACCAACTCCTCACCCCTACACAACACGGCTTCTGTCCTGGCCATAGTACTGCAACTGCTCTCCTCTCTTTCTTAGACACTGTTAACCATGTCCATGACGCTGGAGAAATTGTCTCCACTGTCCTTCTTGATCTATCCAAGGCATTCAACACTGTATCACATACCCATCTTCTCAATCACCTTTCTAACCTCAATCTCTCCTTAGATACCCTTTCATGGTTCAAATGTTATCTCTCTGACAGATCCCAAACTGTGAAATGGCAAACTGGTACTTCAACCTTCCTACCTACACCTAACGGAGTCCCCCAGGGATCTATATTCAGACCTATGCTCTTTAACATATTCATCAATAATTTTCACACTGCATTTCCAAACGCTCAAATAGTGCAATATGCTGACGACTCCAATTTAGTCTGCTCTGCCCTTAGCCTTCCTGAGTGACAGACTAAAACCTAATTGACCGTCACAACTACAGAGAACTGGATGCTTCAAAATCATCTCTCCCTTAATGCCAATAAATCCCAAATCCTTCTTTTCTCCCCCACAAAAGCCCATCCTCTTGACAAGAAATCCTTCAAGATCACCAGCCATACTCACTTCTCTATAGAAGTTGTTCCTTCTGCCAAACTTCTTTGTGTTACCATTGATGAACATCTGAAATTTGATACACATGTTCAACTGAATATAGAAAAAAACCCATCAGAAACTCGGTATGCTAAATAGAAACGCTCACTTTCTCTCTATTGCTACAAGGCAAACCCTCACCTCCTCCTACCTACTACCTTCCCTATTGTATGGTGCTCCACTTCTAACTAACCTATCAGCTTCCACATCCTCAAAATTAGAAAGCTGCTACAAAAAAAATGCCAAATTTGCTACAAAATCTACTCACTGCACCCACCATTGCACCTCTCTCCACAGTCTAAAGTGGCTCGAGCTTCCTAATCATCTAGACTACCTTCAACTTACTACAGCCCACAAACTAATCTTTAAAACTGCTGTATGCCCTGCTCTAACTAATATCCTGCCTTTCTACACACCGCTCAGACTCCTAAGATCAGCCCAACAAAATCTACTTTATGTACACAAACCTAAACGACCCCCTGGCCAATTTCTCCTTTCCTACTCACTGGCCAAAAAATGGAACTCTCTCCCACCCCTGCTAAGAATCACTACAAACTCTGAACACTTTAAATCCCTACTCTACTCCCACCTCTCCCAAAACTGGAAATGTAATTGCACCCTTCCTACCTAAATCCCTCTTATGTCTCCTAGACATGTTCTCCTTGAAACGCCTCTACTTTCTGCTATTTCTACAGCTCCCCCCTCTACTTCAACTGTATATTGAAATTTTCTCCCCTGTGTGCTTACTATTTAAATACTGTACACAGGCTCCCATCTCTACTCTGTGCAAATGGATCTCCATGCAAATGGCTCTCTGAATTTGATTGTAAAAAATGATATTATTCACATATTTCATATGTATGTGTTCTTTTGCATTATTCTATGGATAATTTGTACAAATGTATGATTCTATGCTTGCTTGTTTTAATTTCTGTAATAGTTTTTATTATGGAGATTTTCTCCCTAGGCCTCCACTGAAAATGGGCCTTTTGGGCCCAATGGACCTCCCCGGTTATCAAACTGGAAATAAAAAAAAAAATAAAAAAAAAAAATATATATAAATATATGTATATATTTGGGCTATTTATATATACTAACTCCGAGGTCGCATTAAAAACAAAAACACACAAAAACCACCACTACACATTCTACACTCCCCTTGCATAAACACACATGACATACGTACAAATACCACCACTCTCAACACTTACACACTCACAATCTTAGCTACCTGCCCTAACCCACAACTTAAAACTCCAGATACATTCACACACACTAAACTCCATAACCAAAACCTCTAGTAAAACATCACTTACCTGAATCTCCAGCTACATCCACATACCACACGGCACATCATGAATACAGGGAATCCCACGTCACGTATGCACCTCTAGAACCACGGATTCAACATTTCTGCATTCAGCATTTCCACATTTGGGATTCTGCACTTTCACGCAACTGCAGTTTTGACATTTCAGTCTCGAGCTACTGAAATATGATATTTCAGTAGTTTGAGATTCTGAAGTGAAACCATATATATATATATATATATATATATATATATATTTTTTTTTTGAATGTTGGATTCTGTAGAGTTTTGCATTTTGGGCTTTTGAGTTGTGACACTGTGAGAGATAGATACATATTTCCATGTATTGGGGTAGGTACTGTTTGAGTTGAGTATTTGTAAGGTTGCTGAATTGAGTTTTCATGAGGTTGCTGAGGGCCCTTATTTTTAGGGTACATTTAGGAGGCCTTTGTAGTTTAAGTGAGCTAATTTTAAGAGCCTCATAGTATGTAGATCTATATGTTTGGTCTGTATTGTTTGTGATAGGTATATTATGGTGGTGTGTGTTGCTGACAGCCCATTTGTTATTTGTAGTGGCAATATGTATAACTACATCTATTACACACCATGTCCATTGGTTTAAGTATTAGGTGGTTGTCACTAAACATGAGACATTACTACATTGTCTCAGGATGCTCATTTCAACCATGCTGGTTATAGAGACCTTTGAAAAGTGCAAATCTATGGTTCCAAACATTTACTAATGTGTGCTGGAAGGGGGATTGACACCAGTGGGGATATACTGATTTACTGGAGTGCTACCTGTCTAAAACAAGCAATGTAAGTCAGTACACAAAAAGCAATGTGCATTTTATTGGAAACCAGTGTCTCTTCACTCAACTTCAAACTATTTTGAATACTAGGAATTAAAGAAGACGGTTATTTAGGGAAAGTAAAAGTTCTAAGTCCCTGATTCTATACGGTGCACAGCATCGGGCAAGTGTGACTAACTTATAGAGGAAGACAAATTAGAAAAAAATCCAAGCAGCCTTCTGGCCAATAACAGAACAGCACACTATCAGGTTGTTTTCTGAGCAATCACAACTCAGAAATTACTCTGTTCCCATCTATTTCTACTAGAATGCAAAACAATAGCTTTTTTAACTATAAATCACACATGCAAACACACACCCACACATACACACACACACACACAGACACACACACACACACACACACACACACACACACACACACACACACACACACACACACACACACATGCACACCACAAGCACACACGCACACAAATGCACACAGACAGGCGTACACACACACACACACACACACACACACATACACACGAGAAACACTTTTCTGTACCATGATGACTTTACCCACATTATCCACTTCTAAACTAATCTGTCTGTCAGGGATTCCTATTTAAGCAATAACCGACGATGCAGTTTTGTATATTGAAGATTTACCCATGGTTGGTGTGGTTTAATCATGAGGGTGAAGCCTGAGTGATTAAATAAAGCCAACCATGAGTAAATTCCAATATACCACAACCATGGAGTCGGTTATTGCTATTATACAATGACATTATTTAAGAAAAAAATACTTGCTTTTCTTAAATAATGTCTTTGTATAATGGCCCATTACTTTTCTTCTGCTGGTTGTGGTACACTGCTTCCTTGTGTTGATGTACTGAGCATGCGTATGAGAATTGCGCCCCACGCATACCCAGTACATAAATGCTTTGAAACGGAAGCAATGGAGAAAAGAAAGTCTCTGTAGCTCTATTTTTTTTCTTTTTTCTTTGTTAAAAACAAAATGCTTTTAGCACTTTATACCAATGGAAAAAAGTCCGGGCGACCGGACCTTTTTCCGTTGATATATTGCGGGATTTACAATGAGCATGCTGGCCAATCAGCATGCACGTTTTGGAATATTAATAGCGGGTCATTGTATAATATCCATCTAATCACACCACTCTGTAGAAGCATGATCCCAGTGAGTACATGGCCATTTTAACTATTGCCCTTAGCTCTGACTATCTTTACTTACAGTTAATGTATTTCTTATTTGGGATACATTTAACTTCCATCATTGGTTAGATGCTTAGGATATATACACACCTGCCTGTTGATAATTTCTAACTCCCACCCCTGTTCTTGCTTTGCATTCCCTTTCCTGTATCCAGTTATTTCTTCCTTTCAAACCTGATAACTCTAGCAAGTGCTCATTCCATTTCTTTGTATTGTACCTCTTAGGACCCTCATGTCACCTGTTGTAAATACCTGAAACATCATTGTAGCACAATTGTTTAGTTAATTGTAGATTATTTCACTAATTGATAACATTGTCTGCATAATTGCCCCCAGGCTGTTCTGGAAAATGGTCTTCTTGGTTTATCACTCTATCCTGGTCAACACCAGTAGCATGGTTCCTGAAAATGTTGACTAGTGGCTGCCAGTCTGATGAGTGCCATTTCAATTATATTTCATATTTCATAGTTCATATTTGATATTTGCTTGGATCATTCTTTTTGGATGAGTTGGATGAATTTGAATACACAGCTTCCTGCTTCTGTGTTGTGTGGACTGTTTTAAATGGGAACTTACACAGCTGATAGTATGTTGAATTTGCTACTAAGATGGCATGGATGCTTTCTGAAGGATTGAGTTTGTAATGTCTGTACATACAGGTTACAAATAAAAGCCTGAGTGTGTCAACATTGTAGTGCATTTGCCTTTATTAGAAGATGAAAACGGTTTGTCGCTGGTCATAGTCGATGACATTTTCTTAACATTTTTTGGACTCTGCTCTCATTTTTTTTGCACTTGGTTTTCTTTATGATTTTACTACTTTGAACCTGGAGGCCTAGACTTTTTTTTATCAAGGGTGGTTACAGTTATTTGTTTGGTAGCTTTAATGCTTTAAAAGGTAACTGGGTTTGGTTTTTTTGCTCTGCTACATTTTTTTACTGACTGTTATCTGCTGTTTTCACAAATGGCCCTGATTTTGTTCTCTTTAAGAACTGTCTTATTTCAAATGCATTTATTCATTTAATGTATTTTATTATTTATTATCATGTCATAATACATCAACTGAGTTTGTTTTTGTGAAGTGCTTAAGCAGTTAAAGACCAAAACAAACTTTAACTTGAACCATACAAATACATACATAAATAATAAACTATTTAAATACTCATTAATGTTGTTTTCTCTCTAATAACGAGAATGAAAGATTCTGTAGCCAAATGACATAATGCAGTAATACCTTCAAGTTTGTTTTAACTAAAATTGGAGCGCAGTAGGGCTACTCATATAAAGAGGGTTTGCTCCACAGAAAACACTTTCTATATTCTGACTTTATTTTTTTCAACTTCCATTTAAAACTGACTGTCCTAAACGAATGGTCTTTACTGAAAAATGTTCACTGAGCCACATTAGTGTGGAATATTCATTCAAACATTAATTGTACAAAAATTGCATTTATTCATATAGCATATAGTTAGTCAAAAGGTACATTTGTCATCTGAAATTTTTGCTAAGGGGAAACGCCCTTTCATACTTCTCAACTGTGCAGATTTTCGAAGAATGTCCAGATTTTTGGCTCATATTTTTTGGTCCATTTTTCATGAAATTGTGTTTTTCTGTCAAATTAGTGGCAAATCATTAAAGACTGAAGTTAGAAAATAATGACAGAGATTTGAGTTTCAGACTTCACACCCTTCAGAAAATACATACTAACGCAAAACCTGTTATTGTGTCAACTTTCTAAGTCCATGAGAGCAATATTTAAAAATTGTCCCTATTTTTGGGCCTTTGTCCCACTTTTATTTATGACTTTGTACAGATTTCTTGCTTTAAGAGGTTGAGAGGTATGCTCCCTTTCCCTAAAAGAGCACCCTCGCCTTAGCTGATGACAAAGTTCAAAGGTACAGGGATTGAATGAATGAACAATATGCCCTTCATAAAACTATATTTTGTATTACAGTGAACTTACGAGGCAATTTCATTCAGTGAATCTAGGTGCAAAATGTGCCATTTCTCACGCGCAGGCATGCACGCGCATGCGTGCGCACACACACACACACACACACACACACACACACACACACACACACACACACACACACACTTCTGTCTGTATCTGAATGAAATTTGCACAGAGATGACCTGAACTATGTCTCTAGCCCTCTTTGAAAATAAAGAACTGAAGTTGCCTCTTTCTAAATTCAAAGATAATAACTGTCACGTGTGTTTTATTTATTTTTATTTAGTGTATAAAGTATAGAGGAAGAATCTTTCAGTGTCTTGTCTCAATCTGATCTTCTAAAAGATGAACTGTAACAGTGGACTGGTTGAATAGTTACTTCAATCAATCAGTTACTTAAAAATCTTCACAAAGCATCACAGATGATGACACAAGGGAAAAATGGGGTTTACAACAAAACTAAATAGAAATTCAAACATGTATTTGACATTATTTGAATGCCGATGATTATCTCTTAGGAGTTATTCTTGAAGACCAACTCAGGTTATAGGTTCAAATTATGTTACTAGGCATGCATTTCAGGAGACTATTAAGGAGCCTAGTTCAAATGCTCAGTTGTCTCATGGTACTGTCTAGTTAAATGACTTGTTGAAGGTCACATAGTAAGCAAATGAAGGAGGAACGATTCAAACCTTGTACCCTTGGCACAGTTAGCAGCTCATTATCATGTCAGAGTTTTAGTCCTCTGTGCTACCTTTAACATAAGCTAAAAATATGAAATAAACATTTTCAAAAGTTAAAAGTAGACCTGCATTTTCTAAGAGATTATTTCAAAAAATGTGTATTGCATTACTTGAAGTAAAAGTCTTGTTTTAAAAATTACTCTGGGAAATCGAGCTATTATAAAATAAAAATTGTAAATGTTAATAGAAAAGTAGTGATAGGATTTATAAGACATGAGTAATTATAAGCCAGACAAAGTCACAAATTTAAATGAAAAAATATTGCAAGCAACAGAAAAGCAATAAATACCATGACATGTTACCAGTGTGTGAACATGCATGCATGCTAAAAAGACATAGACATCATTTTCTGGCAGCTATATTCCATTCAACAATTCCATTATCACTAGTTACAAAGGCTTTTTCACACTGATCTCTTGCTATTGCCAGGCAGCTTTCACACTGTGCCCTTCAAAAAGAACACGCTAAAGGACAGCGTGCAAATGAACAGATTGGTGACAAATGACAATTAACCCTGCTGCACACATATGGTCATTAGTATGAAGTTTGTAACTTAGGTGCTAATACAATATGTAATGATTATGCAGTACATTCAATAGCTGTCACTAATAAAGTCAATTTTACAAAGAGGGCAAAACACTTAGTTCTTTATTTAAATCCATTTAGCCCTCCTGTGATATAGTTAATGGAAAGTTAGCAAGGTTAATAATCAATTTTGTCTCTTGTCTGTATCATTTTTCTCCTGAATTTGCCTCTATGGTCCCCTTTTTATCTCATTTCAGTATTGAAGAACTAATATAATAGTATGGTATGGTGTGCTTGTATACAAACTGCTCTTCCACTGGGCTTTTTATATTGCTATTTAATATTGTTCTCAATGACTCTTGTTATCATTTTAAACAGCTGCCACTCATTACCTCTTGTCAAAATAGTGACGTCATTTGAGAGTGCATATTTGAAGTGAAATATTTCTTCAGCTAGGAAAAAAAAGAAAATATATGAGAAAATATTATCTCTTAATCTATGAACCTATGAAACAGGATCCACTTCTTATCTGAAAAAATACAGAAATGGACAAATAAGATGAACCAAGAGACCCTTATCTGTCATCAAAATCCATGTGTTTGTACATTATAAAGATACTACAAATACAGATTATAAACAAAGTACTACAAGACATTAAACACTACCATTGAATGATATGGTGATATTAAAGTGATAGACACTGTGAACTCAGATGTTATTAATATCTACGTTTTATATACGTATGCCTGTAATATGCTCATCTTCAAAGGTGTACAATGTTCATGTCTTGTAGAGTAAATTATCTATGCAAACATAAACTGATGTGTTTCTGTATCAATGCTGGGAGCTTTTCTCTCAGGTACACTTGGAAAATGGTCTCTGTCTAGCAGGCCTAACCTGATAAAAAAATAATAATAATAAACAGATTTGCCAAGATATTTATACACTACATTTGATTAGCAATACAAGAAGACAATACGTATACATAATCTGTCATTTTAAATGGATTTATTATTCTGTCATGCACTCCTTTTTCAACTGTCCCATGGCACCATCAATGCCTCAGTAGAATTCCTCTTCATTACCTGTTATTCCAATAATCCATTCTTTGAGTCCACAACCATGAGCCCATGGATAACTTAGTTGGCCCCTACAAATTGCTCCTTAACCCTTTCTTCATCCTCTGTATTCTCTGTTCATGATGATTCCTTGACATTTCCCTGACAAAACCTTAGGCACTCCTATTGTTTAACCCTGCCCATTCTGCTGTGAGTATGAAGTGTTCCAGCTCCTCTATTCTCTGTAAACATCTTTCCTCCTTAATCCCACATACCTTTTAGTGTGTCTCCTCTAGCCTCCAGAACTACACCCAGTAGCCAAGATGTAGCCACACTAGAGATCACTGTAGAGGTAGCATTTTCTTTATGCCTCTAAAGTCTGTCCTATTAGGATATGTCCCAGCATTCTGTTTGCATCTACTTTTTCTCTCTCACTCTGCACCACATAAGCCAGCCAAGGTGTGACCAGCAGTCTCATTTTCCTGCTCTGCTCCTATTAGTTTCACATAATTGGATGACAGATCCTTCACTCTAGAATAGTGGTCACCCAAGTCTAGGATGTTGCACTTGCCTGCCCTGAAGCTCAGCTGCTGCATTTCTCTCCACTTGGTATTTTTTGTACATACTCAGCACCATAAAAAAATTAATGCCAATCATTAGTGGACCGGAGTTCAGCTGTGGCGACTCCTAACCGGGAAAAGCTGAAAAGACAAACATTGTTCATTTCACTTTTCTCCCATCTTGCACTTCTGCAGTTCTCATTGTGACATAATTCAACAGCAAAAACAAACTATCCAGACCACCAGGTTGATAAAAAGCTGTAGTTTAATAAAATGCAGTAGGTTAGCGCTTTCAGGTTTAAAAATCCCTTCTTCAGACATCATACAAAAGTTATGAACACCTTTTAAAATACATAATAACCAATCAAAGACTCAATAAAAAGCCCTCCTCTTTTTTAAAAAAGGCTTAACAGGAATGACACAATTCAGACCAGGTGCTCTGTCAGCACCCAGATTGATTATCCATCTAGTTTCACTACATTCTGTTAAATTTCTCAAATCACTCCTCCCTCCTGGTTGGATGAATACCTGCAAAACCATAAAAGAAAATACATTACCAGGGTAATGCTCTACATGCTGATACAGAGCATTATGTATATTGGCTGTACGTATAGTTGACATATGTTGTAACACCCTGTCTTTCAGTCTACAATTTGTTTTGCCGATATAAAATGAAATACATTGCATACAGTCAGCCAAATATATAATATTGCTGGTCAAACAGTCAGTATATTGTTTCAATGAATAGTTCTTTCTAGACTATCGTGAATAAATGTGTTGTTATGTCTAATATATTGACAAGCTTTACAATGTGTACAGGGGAATGTCCCCTGTCGCTCTATGACAGGTTTCCTAACCCCCTGTTCGTCTGTACAGAACAAATCCTTTAAATTCTTGTGACGTTTAAAGCAAAATGTGGGTTACTGAGTTATTAATGCCTTCACTCTATCATCTGTCAACAGGACTTTCCAGTTTTGATGAATAATGTCACATATACCTCCCACATTATTTGTGTAATTCAAAGTAACTCATAGGGGCTACCTGCTTGTATCTCTCTCTTTATTATGCACCTGTACATTTCCAGAAAACCAGGGTTTTGCTTTGTTCAACCTCTCTTCTTTACTTTTATTAAATGCCCACTGTATTATATTCTGATTGTATCCCCTTGCTTTTAAATTTATCATCAGTTCTGCAGACTTCTCTCCATATGTCTCATCACTGGTACATAACCTAAATGTTCGAACAAATTGTCCCAGAGCAAAATTTTTAAATTTTTACCTAGGGTGCATACTATCGTAGGATAGGAGAGTATTTCTCCAGCATTCCTTCTTATATAACACAGTCTCTATCCATTTCTCTGTGTCTTTCATCGCTCAGACATCTAAGAAATCTATAGTTGTATCTGAGAGCGAAGTACTAAACCTCAAAAAATCAGTGGTGCTTTTCAGGTAGGCAACAGACTCATAAAGCTGTTCCTGTGCCCCTGTCCAAAGCAGGAAGACACAGTCCACAAAACGGACATAGTAACTCAGGTACCCCCTCCATAAATGGTTTGCCTTAAATATTGCTTATCCTCCCAATATGCCAACACTATGTTGGAATATGAATTTGCGCAGGGGGTGCCCATGGCCGCACCCCTGCTCTGGCGATAGAAGCAATTATGATACATAAAAATATTATTGCTCCGCAACCATTGTACCATTGTAATGCGTACTCCTTCCAAATTGTACATTCCCTACGGTAAAATGACTTTTCTGCATATGTTACAGATATTGCACTGACATTTACAGGTGAATTGGCTTACTGTTAAAGCATTGTGGCTGTGTTGTGGAGGGTCCTGTAGTCAAGAACTGCATGTGCTGGATATTGGATTGCACAGCATATCTGTTAGGGCTGTGGGGGGGTAACATAGCACTAATTACCAGGTATCCCTCATTTGAGCCCCCATTAACAGTGCTTATGGTCTGTTATGTTGTAGTGAGTGGTTCAGGATTTTGTTCCCATGTGGAAATGCTATACACAGCTCATATTTTTGGCCTGTACCTCATTCTCTTGGCAATTGACATGGATGATCTCAGAGTTGTAGTCAGTAACTAGTGCCAACACTTTTGTGTTTCAGACTTCATCCCCTTCAGAATATGTGTTCTAATACATATAACTGTGTAACTAGCAACATTTTAGGTGTATTAGAGTAGTATTTGACATATATCCCTACTTGTACCCACATTTTGGCACACTTTGTCCAGAATTCTTGCATTAAGAGTTTGTGTGGTATGATATTACTACATTTCCTGTACTGTTGACTGATTGTGCTGAATGATATGCTTGTGTATATCTGCCATGGCTTAGTGGTAAGTCACTTTGTGTATGGAGTGCAGGGTCCTGGGTTCGAGCCTTGCAGAGGCATTTTATTTTGTTGCTGAGCAGAACATGAGATGTTGGATACAGAGTGATTAAGGCACTTTTAAGCAGTTGTAAGCAGGTTTGCATGCCGGTAAGCACTGCCAACCTCTGCTTATGTTTTCTTACAGTCAGCTTCGGAATTTCTCAACCTGTGTAGGCATAGCTTACCCCAGCACAAACCCATGCAAATCCGCTTACTGCTGCTTAAAAGTGCTTACTGCCGCTTACCCCCACGCTAATTTCTTTAAAAGAAAAGAAAAAGGGGTTGATAGGAAAGAGGTGAAAAATGGGGCACAACGATGGAAAGACAGTAAGGAAAATAGCTATCCATATGCAGGAAGGGTATAGGAAAGGTCCATAGCTGCTCATTTCTTCTACAGCAACAGCTGTGCATATACACTAAATTTGCCGGTACATTTGGACCCTCAAACTCCTGGGAGAGGGGTGAGGACAACATATATTCGTTGTGATGCCAATTAGACCAGATTACATGTGTCCAGCAAAATAATGGGTATAGTTCCCCATACTAAAGGGGTGGCGTAAGCCACAAAACTATGGGCTAGGCTTGTAAATGCCCTCGGGCAGATAGCCTAGTATGAACCTATGAACCTATGAACCTATGGACAGCTATGTATAGGGCGAGATTTTTTTGTGGGAACAGATTGCCCTTTTTTTTTCAGGTGAGAGTGGGATGTTGGGGAGGGGTAGTAGGTATATTTGGGGAGGTAGGTTGGGTAGGTTAACAGACAAGACACACAAGATGCATACAGGGTCGGTATATGACACATGTGGGGGGTAAACACTTCGGATGGGGAGGGGTGTTTGGAAGTCGTAAGCCCATGAGCCCCCAACTGGAAACAGTAGGACTGAGGTCCCCACCCATTGGGCAGTCACCACTGCCCCTTCATGGCTCCAAAGGTGGCTGTGCTGGGGACTGTGTAGGAGGGGAAGACTCACCCTCTAATAGTGCCACTCGGCCCTCAAGCTGGTGTAGCCGCTCTCGATAATCCAGATCGAACTCCCTGCGCACCACGGCCCGGACCTGTTGACGGGTGACAGGTTCCCCTCCGCGCCCGCTCTGAGGGGGGATGAGCCCCATCCCCTGCAGCGGTTCCACCTGAAGGTGGTGCAGGGCCCACAGATGAGGAGCTCCCATACTGGGCCCCCAATGTGCTGATGCCTGGTGCCATGACCAGCTGAGGTGGGACAGGTGGGTCCGCTAGGACCAGCTTTCCCATATGAGCTGTGTTGTCACAGGTTTATCACAGATATGGGTTAGTAACAGTCAAGAGCATTCAGGATTAGTTATAACAGCATGCACAGGTATTCCCATTAACACAAAACACCAGATTTAACACAGTTGCAGAGCAAGCAGAACACATGCATATATGGAACAACAGTGGCCATTACAGGAGCATGCAGGTTTCATGGATGGCAACAGGCCACCAATATGGGTGTATTTTAACATGGCACATGCATAGAAACAAATGTGAATATTTATAAACCATTAGGACATATGTCGCAACAAAAGTTTGGAGTGTACACATACCAGTTGAGGAGTGTTATTGGTTTATTTTGCACATATGGTAGGGGTGAGAGAGAGAGAGAGTTCAGTTAACAACTAATATATTCTTATAGTTTTCACAACATTCTTAGTCACTGCAGTGATCTTTCCCTTACATGTATTATTACACTACCCAATGGCCTGATATTGTACATTGGTATGTTTATAGATTATTATATATGTGACCTGTGTCTTACATACAGGTGTGACAGGCTGCAGGTGTTAATGCAACATATGTTGAGGATTGCTATCATACACTTTGGGTGAGGTGCTAGAATGACAGGTTTTTTTTCATATACATTCTCTGACTATGTACACGTTTGACTATCAGTTATATGTCATTGACAGCTGCCTACATTTCTTGGATCATCACACTGCATTTTCAGGGGAACAGGGTACCAGGCTGGTGATATGGGCCATTTATCTGGACATGCTGGAACAGTTGTGGGGTATGAATATGCATACAACTTTCCATTTGAACATTCTTGCAAATTTTGTACAGTTGGGTGTAATTATGCATACAGCTTTCTATCTGAACAGTGTAACATAATCTGTACAGTTGTGGGGTATGATTATGCATACAACTTAGTAGCACTCCCAGGATTCAAACCACTGCTGTATGTGACAAAATATTATAGCTAATATCACAGTACACTGTGCTATCAGGGAATTGATGTAAAGCTTTTGACTGTTTTCTATCTAAGTCTCCCTAACTTGTACACTATGACTGACCTCTTGGACTTCATACACATTTTATCTGCATACCACAGTGTGGGTAACACTGCTTAAGTACAGCAGTATGGAACAGATCGCCAACATATGACAGAAGAGTAAACAGAAGCACTCCAGGGTTATACCTTTATTCACAGACTATTATACATTTATTTCTGCTGGTACAACACTTTCTAAGGCTCTTTTATTTAATTGTTATGACAGTACATGCAGACTAATTACTAACCTGCCTCGCGATGCAGCCTTTGCAGCCTAGCATCATGGGCTTGCTGGTTCGCAGCCCACTCATCTGCAGCTGTCAGAGAAATACAGTGATATTTAGCCATACCTATCCATAGTTTACACAAGCTAGGCAATTATTTACTACTTAGTAGAATGAGTACTTACTCAGTACAGGGGCATTGGGCATCTGCCAAGACTCCTGGATCCACTGTTCCAGTACATCCCCCCTCCACCGCTTCAGGTCAGCATGGTGGTGCCTGACCTGCTCACCAGTCCGGCGGATACCTGTGGCACTGGTGAGGTCACGGGCGAGACTGTCCCAGGCCTCCGTTTTATACTGCGAGCCCTGGTACTGGTCCTGCAGTAGTCTTTGCTCATCATGTTTTACCAGGAGCCATACCATGATTTTTAACTCCTAGATGCCCCAGCACTGCACTCTAAATTGAGTGCCTTCACCCACACCAGCCATTCTGCATGCAGTATGAAGCTACAACTAGTTATGAGAAGTATACCCACCTGTGGGGTTTAAATACGGCCAATTTCCCACACTTTCCCCATGATTGGCCAGTTTTGAAATGGCTAAGCTATGGGCACACCTGCTTACATAAGGTTGGCACTGCTTAAAGAGGTATACCACTAGGCAGATTGTATTGGCTCCCCTACACATTGCTTACACTTACTAACTTGAGCTGTGCTGTGGTTAGCATTGCTTAATAGTTAATTAGCACTATGCCATTTGGCAATGATTTATTCTTCATTGCAGGTTATATATGTGTCTGGTATCCAGGATTCATGTGTACATACACTGTATGGGGACCTGGGGACTTCTACACTTTATTACAATAACACCTCAAATCTATGCTTACTGCAGTACTCCAGGTCACATATTTATGTTATGTAGCAGTTTATACCACTTCACACTGTACATAGATTCAGTTTACATGTTTGGTATGATTTTCCTGTGGTGAGGATTAGTTTGCTGATACCTCATTCATATTTATTGCTATGATGGCTTAGTGGTTAACTACTGTGACTATAGTATACAGGGTCCTGAGTTTGAGCTTTGCAGGGGCAGTTTATTTTGTTGCTGTGCAGAACATGGGCCGTTGGATACAGAGTGATTAAGGCACTTTAAAGCAGTTGTAAGCGGGTTTGCTCGACAGTAAGCACTACTAACCTCTGGTTACAGTTTCTTACACTCAGTTAGTTTCTACTTTGCTTAATCTGCGTAGGCAATGCTTACCCCCAAGCAAACGCACTTAAACACGCTTAATACTGCTTATTTGTGCTTAAGCCTGCTTACTAGTGCCTTATTCATTATGACACTGACACTTCACATGTGCATTTAATGCTGTACTTCAGTTCACATTTATATGTTATTATGTAGGTTATACGGCAAAAAGATGTAAAAATATGTTCGTATACAGATTTCACATGGAAAATGATATGTGCTTTATTGGGACTCGAACTGGGAATGCCTGGTCATTAAGCAGCTGCTTTAACCACTACACTATTGCTGTGCTGCGTCATTTGCATGTATATTTCTTGTTATCCTCTTCAGCCTTTTCAAGCTGCTTTAACTGTAGCTAAGCGATGGGCAAACCCACACAGCTATGGTTAGCTGTACTCGGGGTTTTAAAAAAATAAATAAAAGTGTTTTTTCGTTTTATTTAAATGTACTGTTGCTGTTGAACACATGGGGACTGTTGGTGGGGATATGTGGACGCCTTCATTATTAGGCATGGTGCGCTGCCGTCCTCCTCTTAGACTAGTCCTGCACGGAAGATTAGTAAATTCGGGGGGACATTCTTTTTATTTTAAATGGTTGTTTACTTAACAGATTTTGAGAATATCAAATACCCAAACAGTTTCTGTGAGGAACACATACAGTGAATTAAAAGTACAACTGTGCTATATATCTGATAAACAAGGACACAAATTTTCTATTTTTCCAGGGAAAATGCTGCAAAGTAAATTCTGAGTTGTCCGAGAACTGGAAAATGGAGATTTTTTGAGACTAGCCTTTTAAACTCAAAACACTAATTCATCATGAATTGTATTTCTCCTTGCATTTATTACTTGTACACGTGCCAGTTTCCTTTATTCAGTATTCTGCAGAAACACACACACACACACACACACACACACACACACATATATGTGTATATATATATATATATATATATATATATATATATATATATACATATCACACACACATATAAGCAACAACCATGATGATAATTAGAAGTTACAGCTAAAATCTTGAGGATAGTACTCAGGGAAATTGACTTTAACTCATTTCATCCGAACAACGTCTCCAAGTGCATCTCCATTTAATTAATACTGACACCTCTACGCATCAAATATTGTTTGTTCATATTTGCATCAATAATTCCAAAACCATGCTATATATACGGTTTTAACAATTTTCATCTTAAAGCTTACACAATGGCAAACACAACTGCATTAATATCTGACCTCTATCTAGTGCAGGTAAATAGCTATTAACTGTTGTTTTTATGATATCAATTTATATAGATATAATTTTCACATTTTTCTAAATATTTCAACAACCAAGTAACACAGACAGAACTCCTTAGCCTCATGTGAAAGCTCTCAGCTAGTTGAATAAAATGCTGCTGACAGCATGTGTTTAACTTGAGTGGTTGCTGAGCAATTATAAGTTGTTTACAAAATATTACAAATGTAACAGTAACTCTGTTTACTGTGACTTATAAAATTTGGTTTAAGACCTAGAACCTAAAGATTATTACCACTATAAAATAGTTTGTGCTGAAGAGTTTACCATTTATACTTCTTTTACAACCTCTATGGTTCCAGGGATATGAGCATTTGTTTGAAATGTGAGGACATAATTTGTTTCTGTCAAAAGGCTTAGGCTCTGCCCATAGTAAGTTACAGTGCAAACTTCCAGCACTCAGCTGGAGTGAATGAGTTAATTTTCTTTATTAACTGTAAATCAGTGTCCCTGCTGATATAAAAAAAAAAAAAAAAAAAACATTGTGTGAATTATACCTTGAATTAGGTCAAATGAAAGAGGAAGAAAAATAATATGCTACATGGAGACTCTAAGCTGAAATGTCTGTGAATAGTAAACTGAATAAATAAATGCTGACACATTAATGCCAAAATACATATTTAGTCAGAAATTTAACACTTCAGTCTGAAACTGCTTTTTTTTTTATAAACTAAGCCCCCTAAATGTAAATGTACCCCGTTGTTGAATAATAATATTCTAACCCCATGAACTCATTCAAAAAATGTATTTACAAAAACCTTCAACTCTGCCCTTATCATAACAGTTTGCTCAACTGTTTATCATTATTTCAATAAACTCCTCTAGTTAAATCTCTCTCTTTCTCTCTCTCTGTTAATTTTCTGCATTATTCTTTCAAGAATTCTTCTTCCACAGTTCCCTTTCATAGATTCAATTCTCTTCAAGGAAATTTTGGAAGCGCTCCTTTAATCAAACAACTTGATTTTTTTGTGATGTATTTAGACATCCCCAACATTGCTAATAGCAGCTATATTCTGTACTGTAAAGGTGCTATCCTTTTACTCGGTTTCTTATAGGCCTCCATCGGGTGATGTATGCCTTGCTTTTTGTACCATTAATGATCCTGTACTCCTTAATCTCCTGCAGCTTCCCAAGTTAATTAACTCCGCTATAACCAGAACTGGAAACATAAATCTCCACCAGTACATGCATAAAATGCAATGTGGAGACACATTTATTCCCAGCACCTACCTCACTTCTGGAACAGACTTTACCTGTAAGGTAAACTAGCTAACACTATAACATCCTTCAAATAAAACTTGGATAACTGGATGTGTACCTATACATTTACTCCAGGACTGACCTACTTTGCCCTCCTTACGAAGTAAGGTACAGCCTGAGGAAGTGGGTACTGACAAGTTGTACATGATCATATGACTCAGTTGCCTTATATTCCCCATGGTCATATGACTTATATTTATCATTTCATCAGATTTAAGAACTATCATTCAATTTCAGCTTCAGTTGTCAAGTCAAAAAAAAGATCAGATTACTCTATAGTATTTAGTTTCAAGTTTAGTAGGGAAAGTGAAGGGGAACTTTATTATAATTTCTTTTGCCTTTATTTATATTTGTCTGTGTGCTATAGCTGTGTATCAGGAGACTGGACACAAGCTGATCAGTATAAAGTCCAATGAAGAACACACATAAGACGAGAAAGATCCCTTCAAAAGAATTGCACTGTGAATCCTTATGTTGAAGTTACCTTTCCACCACAGACATCTGACTACAAAATTTATTATAAAGAGAAATTGAGATACATAGCATCAGTAATACAATACATCACTGTTGCAAAATATGGAGCACTAATTTTGGAAAGCTCAGTTTCATACACAGCACTAAAGGTCAACAAGTGCTAACATTGCAAAACAATGAAAACAGGATCAAAATGTATTTTTTTATTTGAACTTATCTAAGTATCACATCTGTACTTCAGGATAAACAGAGAGTGTAAAAAGGTAGCCATCTTAAAAGTAGGTCTTACATGGTGGGTTCAATGGAGCTAAAAGCTAAAGGAGGAGGAACCCTACAAAAGAACCCCATTAGCTTTTTTTTTTGCCAAACTGTTAATTTAACAATCTGGCAATTACTTAATACACAATTACTTACCTATGCTATTCAACATAATTAGAGCTGCAACCCAGCATGACATGAACGCCTCCCGACCGAACATTAATATAAATGCCATAGACATGGCTCCATATTTTTAGCCTTCTGCATTTGGAAGATATCTTTAAAACTTTGCATTTTTCTAAACACTGCAAAACAAACTTTTTCTACACATAAAAATGTTGCATGCAAACACTTTGTCACGTTCCATTTTAATAAAGAGATCAAACTCCAAAAGAACTTGGACGACCTTTATTGATTCAAACATAAGAAACAAATGCATCATAACTATATTAATCATAACTTAATTTCTTTGCATATTATCAAAACATTACTTGACCATCCATAAGGGCAGTGTAGCAGCACTCACCCTTCCCAAATAAGCAGCGTCCTCCATCTGCTCACTAATTCTTACACTTCAGGCAGCGTCCAACCACTCACCTTCATCCCAAAACCTCATTTCCATCCAAACCACCAGGTGCAAGCAGCGTCCAACCACTCACTTTCACCACTTCAGGTTTCCTTACTCCAAAAATGTACACCAGAGGAGAGAACAGAAGAGAGACAAGCCTGTCCCTCTTCTCCGCCCACCAGCCTAACTCAGGCTGTCCCCCATCACTAACACCAACCTTTAACCAACTCCTCCAAAAACAATCCCAAATTCAAATTAACCAAATCTAAACCAAAATCACTAAGATGCACCGCATACTCCCTGAACCACATAGGGCCCCTATCAACAAACTCTTTATGCTGTATGGTTCGCATTTTCATTGCCCCCAACTGCTTTGCCAACCTACAATTTACAAACTTCCATGCCCCTTCAACTGCCGAGAACTTCTTAGCATTCCCCCAAGACAAACGAGGAATAACCTCTGACCACAATAAGCACAAACCTGGGTATAACTTTCTTAAAGCTAAAAAATCCTCCCTTAACTTTTAAATCAACTGATGCTTTGGCATCAAACCCAAATCATTACCTACCAAGTGCACCAACAAGACTTGAGGAAGCCCCATCTGAGCTTGTATCACTGTAAATACCTGCAACAGCCGGTTCCACTTGAACCCTCTAATGCCATGCCATGTAACTCTCCAAGCAAACTGATGTAAACCCAACTCAGAACCGTTATTCATAACAGCAGCCCTCCTTGCTGCCCAGTACACATACGAATGACTTATGAAGAGAATCCTTTTGCCTAGGGGGAAAAATGTAATTAATATTCGAGTTACAAACACCATCCCCTATCTAATATAAGTCAAAAAAGATTGGAAGACCATCACCCTGTCCTCTTAATGACTTCAATCAAACTATCCATTCACTCCAAATCTGACGCCCTATTCATCCTAAAAGAATGAGTAGAAAATCTCTCTCCATCTAAACCCATACTACAGAAAGCCCTTCTCATCACTGAAATCAACTGTCCCCCTGTTATTGCCCTACCCCCTTTTGACCGGAAAACCAAATCCTGTGAGCTCCTTTTATGAAACACTAACAAGTTCCTCGCTCACACCAGTGGACACATATGCTCCAACCTGTCCTTCATTAAAACTATTTGCGAACCCTTGCCCACCTGGTCAGTTTTGGATGTCCTTAACCTAATGTGAACTGCATCTGGCAGTAACATAACATCCTTCCAATAAAATCAAAAGGAAATAATCTCGACAACCAAGCTGTTTAATGCAAAAAGAAACCGTAAGCGCTTTTGTCAAAAAAACTTTTTCAAACTGACATACCTTCTTTTGTTCCAGTTGTTTAAATACTCAAATACAATCACATGACAAACAACAATCACATGACAAAAAACAGCCATCTTGTTAATGTTTAAGCTTCTTTCTCTTAAGATATGCAATAAAATCTTCACAGTTATTTAAACCAGATGAGTGGCAGACATTCAATTTCACCTGCCACAAAAACTGACACCATCCTAGCTCTTCTTCTGCATTAAAAACATCCTTCTAAACCAGTGACCCCAACAACTCTGACACTCTAAAAGCCCGAAGGTACATCCACACACTCAATGTCACCTACACAACATAATCCACAGATTCCCCAGTTACTCTAACTAAACCCCTGCAGCAAAATGTTTAAAATCTGTCTTGTAACCGGCCAGCACTTGTCCCTGTTCAAACCTTCTTCCCTACCCCATCCCTTCAACACTTGCCCCACCATCCAGGATTTAGTGAAATCCTGCAATCTTGCCATCCGAGCAAAGACACTAATTGCTGCCAAGTCCACCTTAACCGATTTTACCATTTTACCCTGCACCCTAGCCCATGCTAAATATCGCAACAACAACACCTTCAACCAAACACCATCCTCCTCTGGTAACTGCACAAAAAAACTATCAAATGCATACAACACCCTACCATAAGCCTTCCTAATGGCACCACCCAGGACTGTTGCGCCAACTTCCCGATCACTGCAGCCCAATTCACCAGACTTCATCTGGCACCAACACCGGGTCCACTGCTGCCATCTGGACCAACTGCCGGAACCTGGAAAACTGAAATGGAGACAAACTATCAGCAATCCCATTGCTCACCCCCAGCAAATGCACACCTGTGAAGGAAAAATTAATCAACAAACTCTGCAGAACTAACTTATGCAAAACCAACAATAAATGCTCCGACTTAGCCATATTAACCTGTAAAACTCACACCACAGCAACATTGTCAGAATTAAAAACTACCCTCTTGCCCCTTAACCATTCCTGTCATACCACTGATGCCACTCAAATCAGTATCAACTCCAAGAAAGCAACATCCTGCTTCTATTCCTCTGGCCACTGCAGTGGCCATGGCAGTGCAAACCATTCACCTCCAAAAAACACTCCCATACCAATGTCCCCTCCTGCATCAGTGAACAGCTGTAAATCTCATTGCCCTACCCAATCCAACTGCCAAAAGATGATGCCATTAAATTGCTCTAAAAAACTGCAACCACAAAGTTAAATCCTCATGAGTCAATTTTCTAATTCTCACCTAATGATGCTTACTTTTATCCACTTTCAAGAGAAAGGCTACCGACCTACAAAAGGCCTATCCTGAGTGAACAGCCAAACAGGCAAAATTCAAGAGTCCTAAGAGTTACATAGCATCCTTCACCTGCACCTTGTCCATAGCCTTCATCCAAACTATTTTCTATTTCAGGCTAGCTACCTTCTCCCCAGGCAAGCAAAAAAAAAAATCCAGTTCTGCATCCACCATCAACAACAGAAAATGTAGTACCTTTGCCAGACCCTCCAACTTGTGGGTGGCCAGTGGAAACCCCAGTTCCTTGCACATCCTCAGAAACTAATTCATAGCTACCGCAGCTCCCTCATTCCCTTCACCTACCAACAAAAAGTCATCCAAGTAATGCACCACCCTCTGAATATTCGCCCGCTGCTGCCATATCCAATGTAAAGCCATGCTAAGCTTTTCAAAAGTGGAACAGGCTTCTGAACATCTCATTGGTATGGCTTTGTCAAAATAAAACTTGCCACCCACCACCGTGCCCAAAAACAGCCAATCCTCCTCTCGAACTGGCAAAAGGCGAAAAGCAGACTTTAGACCATCTAGTGACCATGACCCCACCATCCAGTGATGCATAACTCACTTTAGCCTCTTCCACTGAAATGAAGTCTTTGACAGACTTTTGATCAGGGTAAGACAAATGGTGAATCAAAAGGAATTCCCCTGGCTTCTTTTTAGTTACCTATTCCAATGGTGAGACCTTAAAACTGGCAAATGGAGGGCTATCAAATGGGCCCAATAAATGGCCCAGTTGTCGCTCCTGCTCAACCAAAGCCTCTGGAATATCATCCCTCCCCACACTGATCTCAAATTTTTCCCAACCACTCCATCACATACCAATTTAGATTTAATAGAAAATCCCTTTGAAAAACCTTCAATCAGTTCCAAAGCCGCTGCAGGTTGAAGGTACTGCAGAAGCATGTCCTGCAAGACATGCACCTTAATAGGAAAATGTGTCCCCAAGTTGCGCTCTTGCCCCTCAAAAAGGCCGCTCCTCTCTGACCACAAAAAGTACCCTACCATGTACCCCTTGGAGATGGCCCCACTAACCCACTCTATCTGGCAAAGGATGATTTTGCCCTGCCAACTGACCCTCATGCCTACCACATTGCACCACTGGGTGAAGGTCTGCAAACTTTGAGCAAGCATGCAAGATTCTGCATGCCACCCAAGCACATCCTCCTGCATTAAAAGCCCAACATACTCCAGCACCTCCTTCCCCTATCTTATTCCCTCTGCCACCCACACGGAAGCTTTCCATCATAGTGGACAGCATATATCAGGGTGTCTCACCTCCCAAGGCATGGACCTATCAACCTCCTTCCTCTTGTGAAGTCTCTCATCATACCACAGCCAAGGGTTTCCAGCCTGTATCTTGTGCACCTCCCATATCGTCAAAAGTAAGCCAAGAGCAGAAGAGACAAAGCATTATTCTCCTCCAACCATACTGCCATATAGTAAACAAATCTCAAAACCAAATTCTCGCATGTTCTTGGACACATTTTCCCCACTCACCTTCGACCGAGGACCACTAAGGCTGTTAATGGGTCTTTCCATTCATTGTCTCAGCTTCCAACAAATGCTGGATGCCACCTGTGTCAATTAAATCAAAAATGTCAACATACTTCCCTTTCCAAATGTTTTCCTTCACTGAAGAGGGTATATGAGGAGTTAGGAAGACTGCCACACTCCCATGCCCCAGCGCCTGTATAGCCAACCAATCACCTGGCCACAACCCAAAATCTGATCCCAATTCAGCTAAGCAAGAGTTGGCATCTTCCCCCAGTGACGAAAAACTACCACCCATGGCTGGACTGTCCAAATCAAAAATTTGTTCTCGAAAACCAAACCCCTTTCCCACTAAATTCTGCAGACCCCTAACAATGCCCACAGGACCCTCTGAAGAATATGCTAACCCCATCACCCAGTCTATGGCTCCCTCACCCCCTGCAACTACTGACTCATCCTCCCCCAGCAAGAACTGTAGACTCATTACCTGCAGGAGCAGCAAGTGCTGAGTCCACTGTCAAGACCTCTACTGCCATCTTCTTGCTGGGCTCTGACTGGCGCATTCTTTTGCCTCTGGCTGTCTGCTTGTCCCTCATCATTAGCCATCTGTTATGATTGGCTTGGGCCTGCGCCACTGCCACCATAGTCTCAGTCCTTGGCATCTGTCAAAAAAGGTCCTCCACCTGAGCCACAATGTTCGCCCACCTCTGTCGCAAAGCCTGGACATCCATCATATTGACCACTGACACCTGGAATGAGATAGGAGAACTGTAAGTGATCATAACATACACAGAAAAAAATGCACACACATAGAGCAGATATCTGATATTTGTCATAGTATTTAGCATATATTCTTACAGAGAAGGGCAGCGGTACCAGAACTGCAAGAAAAGGAAACTACAGGCAGCTGTTTAAACCTTTAAAGGCACTCTGCCTCATAGGACCACGCCTCCCCAATGTCACTAGATGTTCAAGCAGCAGAGCTGGCTTGCAACCACCACAGTGTAACACTGCATTGCCAAAAACATAACATTAGAGCCAGCCTGCCTCTTCCCCTAGCTTCCTCATATTTTAGTTCTGCTCCTCCAAAAATGGTGATACTTCTCTTTATAATGCAGATAAAGCAAAGAAGTAAAACCTAGTCGACCACCATGGCTGCAAAAAAGGATTTTATAATCGTGGAAGGGTAAGCGCTTTCGCTGTATAAACCGCTTCTTCAGACCATCAACATAAACATCAATAACAAGAGATAAAACCTTAAATAACCCCCGGCCTCCAAGCATATACTTTCAAATAAAATATGTAAAAAACGCATTCAAAATCACCAGTCAACTAATTATGACTCCGACCAATCAAATCCAACCCTCTTAAAACTTAATACTATAAGTTACAACAGCTTGTTACAATCCAATCGAAAAACATTTCATAAATATTTAATTACAATGACTTAAGTGAATCAACTCTACTTCAATTAGATACCTAAAAACTTCAAACGCAACCTTCATTACAGCCTGTAACAAGTTTATCAATGATCTACTATAACACTATAGACAGCTAAACTAAAGCATAGACCGAGCGAAAGCGCTTGTGGTTTTATTGTTTCTTATGGTTTTACATTAAAGAATCAGACTTTCTAAGCATTTTACAAAGCAGTAGTCTGGCTTGGTTTGGCTTTCCACCTTGGATTCATTTTTACTATAACACTATACTTAAATCAAGTGGCACTTCTAAAAGTAATGATCTCATAATACCTAATAAAAATATCTGCTCGCAAACCCCAATCATATAAACACATCTGCTTCCTATAAACCAAGTGCTATGAGCACAGCAGCTCACTGAGAGCAAATCAAAAGACTTCATAAATAATTACTTAAATGCCTACATATAAATATAAAATATTTGCCTTTAGATGTGATCTTTAACATAAGGCCTTGAAAACACATGCACATACACATTTTTATTTGAGTGAGATATGTATACCATTTTTAGCCTCCAACTAGCTTACATATAAAGTTTGGCAATGTAACTCAGGGATTTGAGACTATGCACTTGTAATGAGCTTCATCCTATAATACTTTAGTTTGATTTTCCCATTCTATGGTTGACAGTGTTTAACAGCGAAGAAGTTGCTTAGCTTGGCAGTGCTGCCAGGTTACCTTTAAAAAGAGGGACTTGTGCCAAAAGGGCTTACCCACTTAACAGAATACATTTCTAAGTCTCCTTTTGAAATGACTCAGATGCTTCTTCCAGAAATTGTTTATGAGGTTCTGATTTTTTATACTGTTGATTTATTAGAAATGCATTCTTCATTGTATAGATTGACTCCGTGAGAATCATTTTGTGGAATGTATTTCACCTTAAAAAAGTTATGCTGGAAAAGTTTCTTTAAACTATGAACTTGGGTTGCTGAGGTTTGGCGTCTATAGAAATGTGGGATTATAATGTGCATAAACGGGGACTGTTACAAACATTTTGATGACAGCAGAAACCTCTATACTTATATTTACAAATAAACGGATTAAACTAAACCACAAAACATTGTGCTCTCGATGCTATGGCAGTACCAAATTGTTTATTTAATGCTCTCTGAAAGCTGTGCTGCAAGTTCTCATTGCAAAAATGTTGAAAAATGTTGCCAAAGCATCAGTTTCAAGAACCCTGTAGCTAAGTGAGAGGGACTAAGCAGAAGAATATTAAGCAACAGGTTCCCTTTCAGAAATAATATTATCAATATGTTTTCACATAATACCGCTTACTTGTATGCTGTCTGTTTACCTCATGCTTACATTAGTTTATAATTTTATGCCACATTTGAAATTCTACATATAACACGCTATTGTTTAGGATATTATTTGTAGTGGAAACAAATAATATAGCTCTGATTTCATTGATACTGACATAAGTCTATATTTTGTAGGTTAGCATTTTCCCCTTTAGCAATGCTGAGGAATAACTTTACAAATGCATCTTGCTACCAATGCAGGATGGCCAAGAAATAAGGATTAATGAGGCCTTATAAGAATGGATACATTGCTAAGACTTGTTTTCAGAATCACTTTTAAGTTATGAAGCACTTACATCTGTGAGAGTAACACAGTGAGTCACCTGCTAGGGGCAGTGTGTGGCACTTAGCTATGATATGAAGGCCTACCACTGAAAGATAAATAAATATAGCCTTGTAACCTCTGGCTAACCTTGTTGTTAAAATCTCAGCTGTTAATGAATACCTATTGTGTGTTATGGTGAGCAACTTACATTTCATGGCATGCTGCCTCATTTAAATCAACAGAAAAAAATCATCTCAAGTGCTGCGTATTCAAAAACTAACAGTGAACACTAAAGACATCCCAGGAAACCTTTTTTTAAAACTTGGATTACGTTATGGTTTTCCGTGCATCATATCCAGTGCATTCAGATTAACTTAACATTGTAACTTGCTTATTGTTAAAAGCATCCACAGATGTAGCTTGCAAAACATGATTGCTAATTTGGTCCTGTTAGCTTGTGATTTCACAAACTGTAAGCAGTTTTGTTGCAGAAACTAAAATGTGTAAACTAAATGGAAAGGCAACCACTTACAGCTACAATTGTAGAAAAAAATGTCTATTGTGGTTGCTATTGCTTATTTCTGACATACATTACAGAGTAGTGGCTACTAACGCATGGTTACACAGTGTAAAAAAAGTAATGCGTCATTGGCCACTGTTCATTCTATTGCAGTTGCTAAGTCTGTTTATGACTCACCAGTAATATGGACGAAGGAAGAGGCCCCTTTCATTATTCCAAGAATCAGCAGAGAGCCAAAATAGAAAGAAAATAAGAAAACAACATTTTGCAAACGGAAATTACAAACAGGTGTAGAAAGTTACGACAAGGTTATCAACAGGAATAATAAAAGTGTTGCAACAAAAGTATTTTGCCATCCTGCTGTGAAACATGCTGCAGTAACACACTGCTTGGTAGACTTCCACTACGTTATAGCATGATGTACTCCCTACCAGTCAGTTAGTACAGACTGATGTATAGCTGATTGTAAAACTACACAGTAGTGTGAAAAGATAACTCCTGTGTATATATAAGCTGGGGTGATTGCATTCAGTTCCATGCCTCGAAGGGAATAGTGCAAGCTCTGCGATACAGATTTACTGTTCTCAAAAAAATGAAATTCTGTTTTTATGTGTTTTATGATGTTAAAAGTAATTTCCAGTCACTACCATTATTTCATTGTAATATTCAAGTCTGTATGTACATATCTACATCTATGTATATCAAACTATATAGAGGTGCAGAACCTTCTGTCAAAGTAGCTTTTTCATTGATAGTGAAAAACCCATTACAGTTGATCAAAAATCAGCTGTTCGAAAGGTACCATCTTTTTCAACATTAGATTGTGGTACAGTGGGGATCAGGGCATATGCCCTTTCCCCATTGTAGTGCGATCTTGGAGTGGGTATGATTAATTATCAGTGGGTACTCCCCTGCAAAAATACTAGCTGAGTGTTTTGTTTTGATCCTTTGTGGATCAATGTTTTTTTCTGGAATAGAAAGTCATTTTACCCATCATAACAATTATCAGCAGGATTTTCAGGTGGTCCACCACTCAGCAAGAATAGCGAACAAAAACAGACAGAAGAACTATGTACCCACCAGTTATGCAGTACAAATGCAGAAGAAAAATTACTATCCAGGGAAGGGAAAATACTGACAACTATAATGGATTCCAACCACTGCATTATAAATTGCTATCAGGGATATAAAATATACAATTATACTGACAGAAAAATAACTCATTAATTTTTTACATTATTTTTGAAAGTTTTTAAGTATGTGCCTTCCATGATTCCAGATATAGCGGATAGTATAATTGATTTTAAAATGTATACTAGGAAACTCAATTTGGATATTTTGTTTGCTAACAATGAGTCAAGTAATTGGGAGAGGCACAACACTAACAAGGGTGCGTTAAAGAAAAAAAGTAAATATAATCCACCACCTCACACTTTGATTAATACCTTTGAATCAGCAGTGGTAGAAGACATGTACCATCTTTGGGCCAAAGAAAAAAAGATTCTACAACAATTCAACTAAAGAGGAACGTGCCCTATTACATGAATTAAGACAGCTCAAAAGTTTGAGAAATATGGCACCTGATAAAGGGAGAGGTACAGTTTTGTTTAATTCTCAGGATTACTCCAGTGTTATGCACAATATATTGTTTGATGAAGTGAGTAACACTCAAGTTTCTAGAAATCAGATTAATATTTCGTATGGTCGTATAGATTCTTATCTTGAGTAATATGTTATCGAACAGTGTATAGATACAGGTACCTACGAATTTCTGTTAAACAGCAACCCCAAAGTACCAGCTATATTTGGGATACCCAAAGTTCATAAAAACATGAGTGAGCCACCTTTCAGACCAATCGTTTCAGCCAGTGGTTCAAAGACACATTCCCTGGCATTGATGGTAGATAGGATGGTCAAACATGTAGCAGAAAATGCATCCTACCTAGTAAAGGACTCTTGGCAATTTTAGGGCATCTAAAAAGGGATATATGGTGGCAAGATCAAATTTGTTTTAACTGTTGATATAAAAGACTTGTTTTTATCCATTTCTAAGTTAGAAGGATTGGAGCTATTTGAGGAGGTGTAGCATACCCGTTGAACATTAAGTCATGATGACGTAAATTTGGCATGTGAGTTAATGGCCCTAATTTTGGAAAACAACTACATCTTTCTCGAAGGATAATATTTCCAACAGTTAAAAGGTGTAGCAATGGTGCCAGCTTGTGCCGCTGCACACACCAATATTGTATTGCTAGGATGGAAAATGCATTACGTGTTCAAGAGTCAATATGGTGCCAGTATAATAAAATACATTAGATTTGTGGATCATATTTTTATTTTATGAAGAGGTACAAAAGAAAGGATCTTGGAATTTATAAATGATCTAAATAACACTACTGATTTTTTTGCAGTTTACTTTTGAATGTGATAGTGTTAGTATCAATTATCTTGACACCACTGTTTCACACTCAAAGAATGGATTTAAATCCAACATTTTTCATAAAAAACATACTGCAATTCTTACCTACACTTTACTAGTTGTCATACTTTGGCACAGAAAGAAAGCCTTATAAAAGGACAGGCTATAAGGGTGGCCCATATGACATTAGAGTTTGGAGATGTAAGGAACAAACTAATCAGTTTAGGTAATATATTTAAAGACAGAGGGTACCCCAACAATTTAGTGGATGAAACCATAAAACAAGGTATGAACAATGAGGTAGAAAATATGTGCCCCTGTTAGGGGTAGACCTTTACACTCAGAATAATACACAGGTAAGCATGCAATATAAAAATTTTGAAAAACGTGTCCTGCAACACATTTCTTTTTCAGGCGATATTAAGGATATTTTCAAAAAGAACTGGTATATTTTCAGGGTGAACCATGATATAAAAAAAATTGATGGGGGAAGAACCAATATTCTTCAATAGAGCAGGGGAAAACTGTTAAGGTTCTGTTAGAGAAAAAGGTGGAGACTAATAATGGATCCAACGTGTACAAGACCTTGTGGCACCTGCAAGCAGTGTAACTTCATAAACAGTAAAACATCTTTCTTTTTTAACAAGATAATGAAAGGTAAGGTTACCCTAAAGAAGGGGAATTGTCTTACATCTAGAGTAATATACGTGGCCATGTGTGAATCCTGCAAAGCATATTATGTGGGAAAAACCGAACGGTCCTTGAGAAATAGAATCTATGAACACAATTATGATATTAAAAGCAAAAAAAGAGATGAATGTCCTTTATAGACATTCCCTACTATGTGCTGGATTTGTGAGATTTAAATTTGGAATACTGGAAATTGTAGAAATTGATCCTAGATGGGGGATTGGAAGAATGTATTGGTTAAAAAAGAATTGCAGTGACAGTTAAGACGTGCTGCCACTATACCAACATTTTAAATGATTCTCTGTTTATAGCCCCAATTCTTAAAGAAAGAGCAAACAGGTTGTGATGAAACCTGATTTTAAACAGAAAAATTAAAATGGTACCATTTTTGCAGCTATCTTCATTTCATGCTATATGGTTATATGGTAGTATGATAGTTTCCAAAAATATTGAAGAATTTAGTGTCAATGGTATAATATTGTGTTACGTCTTTTAATTTATTCAAATTATTTTTAAGTTGTTATTGGTTTACATCTGACCAATCACAAATCATGTTCTGGTACTTAATGAGTTTTTTGTAAAAAATCTTTTTATTCTGATGAAGTCCCTGGTGTGGAGGGACAAAAGCGCTCAGTCGTTTTAAATAAATGAGTCTACCTTGCTGATTTCCATGATGCATTTTTTATACATTGATTCCTGGTTTATGCACCTATTCTCAGCTTTTCATTTTTCTGTTTTAACCATGTGAGGACGAGGATGTTAGTGCCAAAATTTCTGCACGTCGATGAACAGTTAAGAATCTATATATATGTATATGTGTGTGTGTGTGTGTGTGTGTGTGTGTGTGTGTGTGTGTGTGTGTGTGTGTGTGTGTGTGTGTGTGTGTATGTGTGTGTGTATGCCAAATAAAAATATGTTCTATATGAAGAACAGTAAGTAAAGTAACAACTGTCTTATAAGTATTAATATGAGAAGAATGAATCCTCTGGCGTACAATGCCAAACACTATGAAAATTCTGTTTTTCCAATATTTAGGTGGTCTGAATTTGGAATTTATTAATATTCTTTCTGGAAAATAGAAAATCAAGGTCCCTGTGCAAGATCTTGCTGATGTTATTGTCTGACTGAATAATTTCAACTGCATTGAATGTGTTTTATTCTTTTATATTTGGTAGTGTTTTTATATTAGATGACTATATTACATTTGGATGAACCAGAATGGCATCTAGGCTATGTTAGTACTTATTGATTAACTCTCTGTAGACTCTCACTGTACAATGAGGAGGCAAAGATGCTCTGTCAGTCTTCACAAGGCCATGCACGTTCACCATTCATCACTGATGGACAGATAATGTTGTTAGCTGATTATTTATGATAGCAGCTACCTCTTTCTTGGTTGCTGTTTCACAGTGACCTCCAGCTTTGAAGTTCCAGAGCACATTCTGGAAAGCTCTTAATGTTATATACTGTCATGATTTTCTTCCAGGTCAGCAGGTGACACAGTTGCTTGCATAAGGTTATCTTCCAATTGTTTTTGTATGGTGTATCTTTGTTAAGTTTGTTTGTTTTGTTTTCCTAAGCCATCACTGGCAATGCTACTGATTTGTGTGTTTGAAAGGAATAATTCTAATCTTCTGCAGCTTACTGACTGTTGTGTAACAGTGTTATCAAGTGTGGGGCACCTAGTTGTACTGATCAGCAAGGAAGCCCTAACTAAGTCAAAGGGGTACCTCTCATCTGTCCCGAATTTCACAGACTGTCCAGATTTTTGACTCATATATTCAGTCTGTTCCAAAAAAATTTTGTGATTTTCTGGCAAATCGTTCATGACTGAACTCAGAAATAATAACAGACATTTGAATTTCAGAGTTCATATCCTTCAGAAAATGCCTGCTAATGCAAAAAGAACAGTCTAAGCTTATATGTCCAATACTTAAAATCTGTCATTGATTTTCTGCCTTTCCCCCATTATTTTTGACCTTGTCCAGAATTTTTCCTCTAAGAGGTTGAGAGGGTATGTATATATTGCTCTTCACGTGGGATGCAAATCTGGCTTTTTGGGACTTGTACACAGAGATTAAATTTATTTTTGGAAACAAACAAGGTATGGCAGTAAAACATTTCAAACTGTGAGATCACTTGCCTCTCCATATAAATCAAGGGGCTGATCATTTAGAAACAGTTGTTGTTGTATCTTTCGGCTTTTCCCGGTTAGGGGTCGCCACAGTGGAACTCCGGTCCGCTAATGATTGGCAGTAGATTTTTACGTACCGAGTTGCCAGCTCTGACACACAACCTTCAACGAAGGTACGCCCATTCACGCATGTCTCCGCACAGAAGACGCTTTAGCTGAGAATCGAACAGGACATCATACTGTGAGGTGACAATGCTACCGCAGCACCACCAATGCAGTATCATTTAGAAACAGTAAATTTTGTTAAAGAATAATTTTATTATCCACCCCCATCAGAGACAGTATAATAATCATTCTAATTAAATGGGTGAAATCAAAAGCTAGATGAGGACATTTTGGCTTTAATTACAGAATTTAGGAGATTGTCAGAAGACTACAATTTTGGTAATCTCTACTGAGGGACAGACTTGTATGTATGAGATCAGGGATGAGGTCTTACAAAGTTGATTCCTGGGAAAGACAAAGTTGACTTAAGCTGCAGCTCAAAGGGAAGCCCTGGCTTCCAAGGTCACTTCACAGTATTCAAAAGAAATCCAGGAATCTGCCACTAGGCAGCAGTCATCACATACATGTCAAGTACTAAATAAAGTCATTAGACTAAATCTGAATTGTCTGAATACAGACAAATATGTTTACACTAAATTGTAATAGCTATGGATGGAATCTTAGATTCAGTTTACTATCAAATTTTCAAATCTAACTCTGTTGACTGCACTTTGTTCGAACACGGAAAGTCAAACACAGCAATGTGGAACTCCAAAAGCCAACCTAGGAATGGGTTTTAACATGGGTCGAGGTAGGTGTTCACTTCTACTGCCGAACTACAAACCTCGCCCCTATCTCGACCCATGTTAAAACCCGTTCCTAGGTTAGCTTTTGGAGTTCGACATTGCCGTGTTCGACTTTCCGTGTTCGAACAAAGTGCAGTCGACGGAGTTAGATTCGAAAATTTGATAGTAAACCCTTAGATTCATCATGTGTTATTTCACAGAAGCAGATTATTACAAATGCAGTTGCCAGTGCCTTCTGTAGAAGTTATATCACCAGGGAGGACATTCAGAAAAGGATAAGCCAATGAGTATGAGTTCTTCCCTCAGAGAGGAGCAGCAAGCCAGCACACTTTCGGAGGTCCATGGGGGGGCGAGACAAATGCAAGTGTTTATTCACTATTCACTGGAGTTATAAACAGTGTGGGAACTGTTACAACCAGATTTAAGCAATATACCAATGTAATGTGCAGTGGAGTTCCTTGTATGGTGGAGGTGGAATCAGGATGTGAAAATTCACTAATTTATGAGGAGGCCTATCATACAATGTGACCAGTGAATGCACTACCAATTGCACCATGAGATGTTCAGATTGCAGACTATAGCAGGCAAGCAACATATTAATTTGATGGGTGCATGTTCTGTCCAGGTCCATTATAGGAAGAATTGTGGTAAACTGCACCTTAGTATGACTGAAGGTCCCAGGGCCAGTTTACTGGGGGTGGGGGTGAGTAGTGTAAACTCCTGGGTATTTGACTAATAGGTGTATACAGTCTTCTTATAGAACCATTGCAGGTTATTTTGAGAAAGTCTGCAATGTGTTTGATTATGTATGTATGATTTGTTAGCAGAAGAAGTAAAACAAACTATTAAGTTCTATTGGACTTCTTTGTTTAAATACAGGGATTTGGTAGATATACTTGACAAAAATTTAAACTTCTCATTTAGAAAGGGTAAAAACATAAAGGACATGCTAGTCCATGTTAGATTTATAAGACCTAGTATAGGTCTGAGTTATAATCCTGATTTTTGGGAACATATGCATGTACCAAATGTATAATATGTCAATATATAAGTAGGACATTTCAGTGCATTAACAGAATATATTTTCAACCTAATGCTAAGTTTTCATGTAGTACAGAAAGCATTGTGTATGCATTGAGATGCCCATGTGAAATGTTCTATATAGGTGAAAGTAAAAGAGCATTTAAAACCAGGATGCAGGAACATGTCAGAGACATCAGAAATGAGAAAATAGAGAGCCCACTTGCAATGCATTTTAAAAAAACATCACAACAGTAACCCACACGGCTTATTAGGAACAGTTTTGGAACAAATTCCTAGTACACAATATAATAGCAATGTAAATATAAAGAAACTCTTTTTATATTGAAATATAGCACTTTAGCCCCGAGAGGCATTAATATAAAATGCAACTAGAAAGTTTTTATATGAATTTTGTATTTCAAATGTATTAATTAGTTAATTACTGTTTAAATGATTGATTTATTGACTAATTGATTTATATTATTGTATTAATATGTGCTGCATTTTCTGTGTATGTATTCTCCTTAGAAGGCTACTGCCAAGGCGCAAGAGGTTGGATTAAATATTTTTTGTGGAAGATCCTGGTTTTTGGTCAAACAGGTGAAAGAACAGGTGTACAACCAGCCCAGGATGACCCTACTAATTTTTGGAAGAAGTTCCTACAAAAAGAACAGCAAAGAAGAACTAATAATCCTTTTTCCTGTATTGGACAATGAGCAGGCAACTCTTTAACAGCAGAAACAAAAGAGGTATTTGACAAATTCGATAAATTAATGTCAAAAGAACTGGCAGTCCACTTGAACTATCTAAGTTTACAGAGATATTTGGAATTGGACATTACACCGTGTGACTTAAGAGCCTTTAAAAATCCTACTACCCCTTTTGATATGCAAGATGAGAGTGATAAAAAATTTCAATCTAGGTGGGTAGCCACTGCCCATAGATGCTCTATTGAGTGGATTACTATACTGGTTGAAAGAGACAGAATAAAACAAGCTAAACTTCAGAATGATATTGCTTCTACTTGTGACTGCTTATCTAGTATATTAGGGATTGAATGTATGGAACGGTGTTTACAGGACATTCAAAATAAACTGATAGACACTGAGAAGGAATTGCTGAATACTAAGAAATTTAAGCTGGACCGTGACATCAAAGATTACAGTAGTGGGTCTGCCTTTTCTTGGTTAACCAATAACAAGCGACGACAGAGGAACGTCCAGTTTGCTGATCAGGTAGAAGACCAGAGACATAATGTCGACTCGAGCATCGGCTCAGATGTCTCTACTGAATGGGAGAGCAAATCTGGTGATTATCCTGGCCTTCCAGCAGCCCAGGATGCTCATTTTCTACAGAAAACATTTCGGAAGAGCAAGAGAACTGAGTTTGCAGAGAGGGAAACGGCTAGAAATGGTAATGCGACCACTGAACCAGGTAACAGGCAACAGTATGATGGACAGTCAGCAGTACAACGAAGGTACAAAAGAGGTAGATGGAATTAATTCCAAAACGGCTTGTTTAGAGACGGTAATATGTAATAATGAACAAATGGATCATGTAGATGCATATGTTGTGAATTTATCAGGTTGCACATTAAGTGATGCTGCATTTTCTGCATTAAATCATGGTTTCAAATTTATTCCAACTGTCATGCCTAGGTTACATATTATCAAGAAAGATATGTTCTGTTTGATAAGCAAACTGCATTTAGCTTCCTTTTTTAAGGATAAACAGAATGTTAATAGCATGGTAAATAATTTAAATAGCAGTATGTCTTGTTCTGAAGATTCAGAAGAAAGTTTTTACACTCGTGCTTCAAATGATGAAAGAGATGAAAGTTTAGGAGTTGCTAATGCTTATTGTAAGCTAGATACATCTAAAATTTTGGTTAAAAGTCAATTTATGCCACCATGTACACACGAAAGTATACAGAATTTTGCAGCCATGGTGGACTTTGCAGTAGAATCAGTATACTTTGATTTTATTAATAATAAAAAACAGTGTGTTAAATTTAATTTAACTAAATTAGAATGGAAAGCATTGCAACAACTTAGTAAAAATGAAGATCTTGTGGTAAAACCGGCAGACAAAGGGAACAAGGTTGTATTAATGCATTTTTCACAATATATGCAGATGTGTTTTGATCATTTAAAAGATGTTGAAACTTATAAAAAGTGTACTGCTAGGGAGTATGAAATAGCTATGCAGAAATTTAAAGATTTGTTACAAAAAGGAAAACATTTGGGATACTTTACTAAGGATGATGTAGATAAAAGATTTAATATTGATAACTGTGAGATGGCAAAGCTTTACTGCTTGCCTAAGATACATAAAGACATTTTGCACCCACCAAGTCATCCTCTAGTGCCGGCATGTAACTATTTTCTCAATAATATGGGCATATTTCTGCATAATTTTCTTTTGCCATATGTTATTAAACAAAGTTCTTATATTAAAGATAGTGCTGACTTTCTAGATCAGGTACTACCCCTGACATGGACTAGAGATATGTATTGGCAGATGTGAAAAGATTGTATACAAGTATTAGTCACCAGTATGGTTTAGAAGCCTTGCATAATATCTTGGGAGACAGTCCCCTTACATATTATATTGCAGAATTAGTAGAATTTTGTTTGAAGTGGAGATAGTCCCCTTGCATATTATATTGTAGAATTAGTAGAATTTTGTTTGAAAAACAACTATTTTGAATTTGATAATCAAATATTTCATCAACTAAAGGGCATGGCCATGGGGGCAGCATTTGCCCCCATGTATGCCAATATTATGATGATGGGATTTTTCGAACTTGAATTTCTGTATCAAATAGAGTTCTTTAAAAAGTATGTAGTCAAATATTATAGATATATTGACAGTTTAATTTTTGTATGTGAAGGGGGTAGTGATGAAGTGACAAACTTTCTGGATGACATCCAAGAGAATAGATTTATGTTGAAATTTGATGGTTTCCAGTTGGGAAACAAAGTGAATTTTTTGAACATTAGTCTAGAAGGAAGTAAGAGTGGGAAAATTGTCACTAAGGTATATTGGACATTTGAGGATGGCCTACATTTTTTGGATGCCTCCAGTTGTCACCCCCCCCATCTCCTGAAATCTCTTCCCTATGGAGAATTAACTAGGATAAGGAGGCTGTGTAATAACACAAAAGAAGTAAATAGTGAATTAGAGAAAACCTCACAATTGTTTATTAAAAGGGGCTATAGTGCAGATGAAGTGCAATTTTCCTTGGGTAAGGTTAAGAAAGGCATTATATGTAAACCTAGTAGTGGTTATAATAGAAAATATCAGAATAGAACAAAAGAAAAATCAGATAATTTAAAGAAAATATATGCAGTTATGACGTATGATTTGTTAGCAGAAGAAGTAAAACAAACTATTAAGTTCTATTGGACTTTGTTTAAATACAGGGATTTGGTAGATATACTTGACAAAAATTTAAACTTCTCATTTAGAAGGGGTAAAAACATAAAGGACATGCTAGTCCATGCTAGATTTATAAGACCTAGTATAGGTCTGAGTTATAATCCTGATTTTTTTTGGGAACATATCCATGTACTAAATGTATAATATATCAATATATAAGTAGGACATTTCAGTGCATTAATGGAATATATTTTCAACCTAATGCTACGTTTTCATGTAATACAGAAAGTATTATGTATGCATTGAGATGCCCATGTGAAATGTTCTATATATGTGAAAGTAAAAGAGCATTTAAAACCAGGATGCAGGAACATGTCAGAGACATCAGAAATGAGAAAATAGAGAGCCCACTTGCAATGCATTTTAAAAAACATCACAACAGTAACCCACACGGCTTATTAGGAACAGTTTTGGAATATATTCCTAGTACACAGTATAATAGCAATGTAAAGAAAAAAACTTTTATGTAAAGACTCTTTTTATATTGAAATATAGCACTTTAGCCCCTATGGACATTAATATAAAATGCAACTGGAAAGTTTTTATATGAATTTTGTATTTCAAATGTTTTAATTAGTTAATTAATGTTTAAATGATTGATTTATTGATTTATTGATTAATTGATTTATATTATTGTATAAATATGTGCTGCATTTTCTGTGTATGTATTCACCTTAGATGGCTACTGCCCAGGCGCTAGAGGTTGGATTAAATATTTATTGTGGAAGATCCTGGTTTTTGGTCATTTATATCTTCGATTCTACTTTTGTTTGTTATTTTATTTGTTGTGAAGTAAATCTGTTTACACTAACTAAATTGTAATAGCTATGGCTGGAATCTTAGATTCATCAGGTGTTATTTCACAGAAGCAGATTATTATAAATGCAGATGCCAGTGCCATCTGTAGAAGTTATGTCACCAGGGAGGACATTCAGGAAATGATAAGCCAATGAGTGTATGAGTTCTTCCCTCAGAGAGGAGCAACAAGCCAGCAAGCTTTCGGAGGTCCATGGGGGTGAAACAAATGCAAGTGTTTATTCACTATTCACTGGAGTTATAAACAGTGTGAGAACTGTTACAACCAGATTTAAGCATTATACCAGTGTAATGTGGAGTGGTGGTGCTGCGGTACCATTGTCGCCTCACAGTACGACGTTGTCCTGTTCGATTCTCAGCTAGAGCATCTTCTGTGTGGAGACATGCATGAATGGGCATACCTTTGTTGAAGGTTGTGCATCAGGGCTGGCAATTCGTGACGTAAAAATCTACTGCCAATCATTAGCGGACCGGAGTTCCGCTGTGGTGACCCTTAACCGGGAAAAGCCGAAAGACACAACAACAACCAGTGTAATGTGGAGTGGAGTTCCTTGTATGGTGGAGGTGGAATCAGGATGTGAAAATTCACTAATTTATGAGGAGGCCTGTCATACAATGTGGCCAGTGAATGCACTACCAATTGCACCATGAGATGTTCAGATTGCAGACTATAACAGGCAAGCAACATATTCATTTGATGGGTGCATGTTCAGTCCAGGTCCATTATAGGAAGTGTATGCAGTCTTCTTGCAGAACCATTACAGGCTATTTTGAGAAAGTCTGCAGTGTGTTTGAGGAGGAGTTAAGCAAATTCAAAGGGGCATACCCTTCATTTCAATTAGGCTCCAAAGCAGCACCTTTTTGTTTGAAACTGAGACCTGCTGGTTATGTCCTCCATCCAAAAATAGAAACATTGATAGGGTCTATATTATTTAAATGAAGATTTTTAACTTTGAATACCATATGGCTGACACCATATGGTCGAAGTTAAAAAACTTCGAATACGGAAAAAAAAAAGGTAATCTAAGATGTTAAAGTAGGGGGGCAAGCCCCCCTGCACCCCCCACATCCCCCACTCTTTAAATATATCAATTCTGAGATTGGAAACCTTCCCTTTTCTGCATTATAGTGCGTTCTCCGAGTTGTTATATTTAAGGAGCGGGTGGTGTGGGGGCCTGGCCCCCTGCCTACAGCCCTTAGTTTAGGATTTAGTGTTTTCTTTTTTTTTTTTACTAATTCGTAGCTTTCTAACTTTGACCATATAATGTCGGCCATATGGTATTCTAAGTTAGAAATCTTCATTTAAATAATATAGATCCGCATTAATAAACTGCTTGGTGGAACAAGGTACATTAGTTCGAGTGACACACCCCATGTGGATTACACCTGTAGTTCCTGTACTGAATGGAAATGAGAATATGTGATGAGTACAACAGTACAACAAAGAAGGCACTAAAAAAAAAACTTGTATAACATCCCTGCCATCACTCAAATATTCTCCACCTTAGAAAAAGAGAAAGTATTTGTGAAATAGGATTTGGCACATGCTTATCACCTGTTTCCAGTGGGTGATACAGATGCAGAGACATAGATCAGTGTCACACATGACGATGCCTTTAAAGCTATGCACATGCAGTATGGAGTCTGTATCGCATCAAGGATCTTTCAATGCACCAAGGATATCTTTCCTGGACTTCCATGAGTAATGCCTTATTTTGGTTGGGGCAGACATGATGCGAGCTTTGGTTGAACAGCTACATAAGGTGCAAAAAAAAAAGGTTTGCAGCTGTCATTCTGAGATTAAGGAAAGATAAATGTATGTTTGGAGCATCAAGTCTGATGCATAAGGAATCCGTCTTGCTGACATGAATGGCAAAGTTATTTGTGATGTACCAAAACTAAAGGATAAAGAGAAACTGCAAAGATTCCTGGGTTATTGAACTTTTACTATCCTTCCTAAAGAATAACACTGTTGTAGTTGACCATCTCCACAAACGACTAGATAAAAATACTACTTAGAAGTGGACATGTGTTCATGAGGAGGCTTTAGAGGACATTAAGAAGCTTCTCTCTTCAGATAGTATATCGGTACATTACGATCTACAAATAACACGGTGTCTGATTTGTGATTCTTCACCTTAGGGTGCTAATACTGTTCTAAGCCATGCTCTCAGTGGTGGTCTTGAGGCCCAAATTACTTATTCAAAGATTATGTATTTGACCGAAAAGAAATTACACTTAAATTGATAAGGAAGCACTGGTGGTTGTGAACAAGATAAAGAAAGTCCATGAATATTTGTATGGCATAGGTTTCACTATTATAACAGACCACAAACTAGTATTGGGACTGTTCAGAACTAATGGCCCTATACCACAGATTATTTCACTGAGCATGCTCAAATGGGCATTACTCTTCAGTGTGTATAATCGTGTACTACAGTACTGTCCTGTCAGAGATAGATTATGAATGCAGATACATTAAATCTTTTACCTCTGAAGACTCCTGAGTTTCACATTCCACCATTGTTAGAAGTTCTCATGCTGGAATATGTCCCCCGCAAGCATCCCACATTGCTCATATAACTGACACAGAAGCAGTTCTAGCTCAAGCATTGAACTGGATGTTGGAGAGGTGCAAAAGAAACATAAAACTTAGTCCTCTGTCTTGCAGGAGGAGCACTCAGGAATATTCAACATGAAGACACTTGCCAGGTGTTATGTGAGGTATAAATAAATAAATAAATAAATAAAATTCTTAAATGGATACTAAAAATGGAAACCTGGGTCATTAGCTGCCCCAACATGGAGTGTAGCATACCTGTGGGAGCCACCCAAGAACAGATGGCCTTGACTGTACATTGACTTCTAACTTGTTGATTCTATTTCTGAATGATTGGAGATCAACACAATTAACCCAGTTATGTAAAGCAGTGTTATACAAATACGAGGAAGTTGTTTGACACCAGCATCCTATCAAATCCAGTTGTATCAGTCCTGAATTTCAGGTATTCCAGATATTTCCCAGTATAATCTAATGCAGCATATCATGACAGCCTCTTTCTATTGAGCTTCGAATGGCCAAGTTGAACCCATGCTGCAGTAAGACACAACCTTTTATGCATGTACAGCTTGTTGTCCAGCAGAGCTGTTGATGAACAGGAGACTTAAAATGAGCTTGGATCATCTCCAGCTGCTGCATAAACAAGATTTATAGCCTTGTAAGTATTCAAAAAGACAAGGATTGTGTCACAAAGCAAGTTATGATAAATATATATAGCTATCAGCTACTGGACGATACACCAAGATACAGGAATACATTTCAGTTATTAGTTATGGAAGATATGCCGGGATAAAGGAATGCAAATCATTCACCATCCATGGAAGAGATGCCAGGATACAGTACTACAATTCATCTATCAGTTATGGAAGAGACATTCGGATGTGAGAATATAATTCAGCTATGAGCTGTAGAAGAGATAACAGGATTTGGGAATACAGTTTGCCTAACTGCTATGGAAAATTCAAGGGTATACAGATATACAATTCAGTTATAAGCTATGGAAGAAATACCAAGATATGGGAATATAATTCATCTATCGGTTCTAGAAGAGACACCATGACAAGGGAATGCAATTCAGCTAACAGCTGTGGAAGAGACAAGAGGATATGGGAATATGGTTCAGCTGTCAACAGTGGAAGATATGGAAGTGTATGAAAATACATTTAAGCCATCAACCATGGAAGTGACACCCAGGATACATGCATTCAGTTCAGCCATGGAAAAGATGCTAGAATATGGGAATACAGTTTTGGCTTTCAGCTATGAAAAGTCACCAGACTAAAGGAACACAATTCAGCTATTAGCTATTGAAAAGGTTACAGGATACAGAAATAATATCAGCTATCATCTATGGAATACACACCAGAATATGGGGATACCATTTGTTTGTCAGCAACAGAAGAGACACCAGGTTACAAATACAATTCATTTGTCTGTTGTGGATAAGCTACCATGATATGAAAATACAGCTCTGCCATCATCCCTGCCTTTGTTTATAGATGTAAAAGTTTGGCAGTTTGTCAAAATCATCTAATCAGCTCAGAAAGACAACATTATTGATGGTTCTGGAAGGTCACTACATTAAGTGGTAAAACCATTCCACTATCAATAATTTGCTCCTTGAAACCTCTGTTATGAATGTTGAAGAAGTGATACTCATGGAATTTTAAATATTTGAATTTGGTAGGTGCCCTTATCTAGGGTAAGTAATAAAAGGATATCTATATTGAAAACATGTTGAATATATATGTGATCAGAAATTGAGAACTCTGACAACTACAAGAACTCTCATGAATGTACCACTAACAAATACAGATGATGTGGTGTAGATAGATGTTGTTGAGCCAGGGGTCAACAGTGACTATGCTAATTTGATATAGGGTTCTTCTACATGCTATGTAACATAACATAACGTATAGAACTGCCTTATGTATGCTATGCTATAGAACATAGATACCTGAATAAAAGGAGATAGATTTCAGTCTATTGGGAGACATTGAAAGGAATAATTTAGAAATGTGGCCTAGCGGCTGTGAGTATACATTAGTGAATGAGACAGGAGGAGAATATGATCCTGTATTAGTAAAAGATGGAAGTACAGGAGATGGAGACAGATTGCTTTGTTAAGGTAATGGTGATGATCAATGAAAAGATAAAAGGTTATAGGAGGGTGAGAAGAGGGGAATATTAAAAAGGTCCATGATTATAGCACAGGAAAAAATCCAGTAAACCACAATAAGAAGGCAAGAAGGCTAAGGTAGTTTTAGAGGTGGAAATGATCAGGGACTGAGATTTGGGCAATACATTTTAGATGTATTGAGAAAACTGCAGTACCTAAAAGGAATTTCAGTAATTTGAAAAATGTAACATATCAAACAGATATGGTATACAAGTTATTTTTATCTGTATAGCATTGTCGCCTCACAGTAAGACGTTGTCCCGTTTGATTCTCAGCTAGAGCATCTTCTGTGTGGAGACATGCGTGAATGGGCGTACCTTCATTAAAGGTTATACGTCAGGGCTGGCAACTCAGCACGTAAAACTCTACTGCCAATCATTAGTGGACCGGAGTTCCACTGTGGCGACCCCTAACTGGGAAAGGCCAAAAGACACAACACAACACAAACAAAGGCACGGTACCACGATTTTTATTGTGTCATTTTATATATATTATTTTTTTTACAACAAGATATATCATTTTCAGACATGGCCTGTGCCTGAGAGAGTACATGGATTAATGTAATACATATTTTTATAGAGAATTATATACTGAATATGCATAGAAAATAAGGAGATACTGTAGTGTTATACAACCATGTACATTTAAGGAAGAATGCAGAGATACATATCTCTATCAGTTTTACACTATCATCATATACAGGCAATAGTTTTATACTGGAATAAAGACAATAATTAATAGAAAAATTTACACTTCCATAAAATCATTTTTATTTGCAATACTTTATGGAGATCATGAAGTAAATAAACTCAGCCTGCAGAATTTCTGTAAATTGGAAACTATTCTTAAATTAAAGTTAATTTGGAGAAAACATGAGGTTTGATGATTGTGAAGGTTTGGTTGGGTAGTGTGCGATACAGATATGGATGGGGACAAATGGAAGGATGCAAAAGTAACAAGGACTTAGAGAAGGAGCTTCTGGAACTCCTGATAGAGAAGAGAAGGCATACGACTTGGACCAGTTGCTTCTCTGAGGAGTAGGACATTTGGCTGTAACACCTAGTATGCCACTACTAGAACTGTTATCTTCCAGCTAAAATACTACTATAACTGTAATCTCTCACTAGGTATCAGCTGACACACTACTAGAACTTTAGTCTCTCACTAGATATCAGATACACTACTAGAACTGTAGTCTCTCACTAGGTATCAGGTAACACTCTACTAGAACTGTAGTCTCTGACTAGGTATCAGCTAACACACTACTAGAACTGTAGTCTCTCACTCAGTATCAGATAACACTCTACTAGAACTTTAGTCTCTCACTAGATATCAGATACACTACTAGAACTGTAGTCTCTCACTAGGTATCAGCTAACACTCTACTAGAACTTTAGTCTCTCACTAGATATCAGATACACTACTAGAACTGTAGTCTCTCAGTAGGTATCAGCTAAGACACTACTAGAACTGTAGTCTCTCACTAGATATCAGCTAACACACTACTAGAACTGTAGTCTCTCACTAGATATCAGCTAACACACTACTAGAACTGTAGTGTCTCACTAGATATCAATTAACACACTACTAGAACTGCAGTCTCCTACTAGACATCAGCTAACACACTATTAGAATTGCATTCTCCCACTAGATATCAGCTAAAATACTAATAGAACTGTAGTCTCCCACTAAATATCAGCTAACATAATGGTAAAGGAATGGAGGCCAGTGACATTACCTCTTTTGGAAAGAACTACATTTAATCCAAATTCTCTCCCAGGAAAGGTTATAAAAAGCCTTTGTGTGAGCAGGTTGGTAGAGTTCATAATTGCCAATTGTATTAATATTGGTCAGTAAGAAGATATATACAGTACAGATCTGGTCAGTGTAGCTTAATTCAGTTCTATAAGAAGGTTATCACTCGGGTGGACAGTAAAATCCAAACTTCTCTGACATAGTATCTTACAAGAAGGTGGTGAAGAAATTAATGGTATGGTAGTGACCGCCAAAATTAATTGAATTAATAAATAAATCAGTACGCAGAATTAATAATACTCATAATAACAATTAACTGCTTTCTTACAGCAACAGCAGCAAGCCTTATCAAATTCCACTGAACTAATAAAAACTCTTCTCCATCAAACTCCAGTGAGCTAAAGCAAACCATAGTTTAACACAGTTCACGTTATTACTTTAGCTGCTAATATTTGCAAGTTACTAGAAAAGCTCAGTAAGAGGTCTGGTGTTAAATTTTATAAAATACAACTAGCACTACTAAAAATGGCAGTAACTGTTGCAGACAAATCACTGGCTCACATATTCACTTTTTCTCTCTCCACAGGAGTTGTCCCACCATCTTTAAAGCTCTCAGATATTGCACCAATAAGAATGATTTCCTCACTCACCTATGTGGAGGACTTTGGACTTATTTCCTGCCTTTATCAGCTAACAAAACTCTTTGAGAAGTTAATAAGGAAAAAAAAAAATGATCGTGCAAATAAATACAGTCTCCGCTCTGATTCACAACCTGAAATTTGGGAAAAGTTCAGTGCCATCACATCAGTCTACATGGTAAACAACACAAATGGAGAGTTGATAAATCAGCAAGCAAAGGAGACTAGCATTGCTGGAACTGAATTCATCCTCAGGTCTTTGTGAGTATCTTCATGAGGTGTGCCATGTTTTTCACAAAATCTCACCAAGACAACTGATTTATAGGCTGTATTTTATACAGCATATATCATGGACAGAAGTAGATTAAACAATAAAAAAGATAGCTGGGTGCACAACACCCAGGATAAAAAAGTGCCCAATCCTGGTAGGTCCACTGGTGCCAGGAATGGAAAAAAATGACAGTGTAGAATCCTCAAGACACGGAAACATTCCAGCAAAGAGACTAGACCAGGCCTAGGGTGAGAATGGCTCTTCTGTTGTAGAAGGAAGTAGTTAACAAAAATCACAAAAACTGATAGGCCAAAAAAGAGCCATAAGGACGATAGAGTGGACTATTGAGGATAAGAAAATGATGTATTGTTACTATTATGCAAGAAGCCCAGAATTTCCAAACAGAAGATACAAAAAAGATTGAGAGAAATTAGAGGAAAGAAAAATACTTGCACAAGAAAAACTGTCAGAAGCTTCAAATACGTATTTATATTCATTAATACAACAGATTTATGAAAAACATTATATAGACCAAGAAAACATGGCTTCTTTGGAAACAGAAGTGACTGAGGAAGTACACAAATATAAAGAACAAAATCTAGAGATTTTTGAAAGTTATAAAAAGGAAATATGGACATGGGAAAGAAAAAGAGATCTGATATGATGCAATATTTATGCAAAGGAAAAAGCCAAATTAATCAGTACCAGAAAGCAGAACCAAACATATTCAAAGAGAAATATAGGCAAAGGCATCCTGATATGGAAAATTTCACAATACAAAAAATAAGATTACAAAGAGGGAGTAGAGAGCAGAAGATTAGTAAAGTAGAAGTTAAAAAAATTGACGTTGAATTTATGGAATACCTGCAAAGTGAATGAATTAGTGTAGAAATTCTAACACAGATTATATCACAGCATAATGGAATAATGAGTCCTCCAAGTAAGGAGAAACAGGAGGAGCAGGAGACATCTGAAGAAGAAATATGGACATGGGAAAGAAAAAGAGATTTAATATTGTGTAATATTATGCAAAGGAGAAAGCAAAACTAAATGATACAAAAAGAACGTCACCAAAGATATTTGAAGAGAAATGCAGGCAAAAACATCTGGATATGTCAAATTTAATAATATAAAATAAGAAAACAAAGAGGAAAAGTGGACTAATAATGGAGAAGTTAAAGAAATAGAAAGTGAGGTTATGAATTGCCTGCAAAGTGAAGGATTTAGTATAGAAAATCTAACTTTAATAACATCACAGCAGGATAGAACAATGAAGCCCCAAATTAAGGAGAAACTAGTGGAGCGGAAAGCATCTAATCAGTTGACATATGAAGTTATTTTGGAGCCTCCTATAGGAAACCAGTACAAACATTCAGTTGGAGCTATACAGCAAAGGAAGGAACAGGAAACTGGCAACTCTAACACAGTCAATGTCGTGGAGTGATAGGCCAGTGACTCAGGATGAAACTGAAGAGAATATAATATAGAATGATGCTGTGGAACTTTCTATAGAATGGCCACAGGAAATGAAGAACAAAGAATGTGTCCTCAGTTAGGAAGAAAATGATCTAAGAGAAGAGTTGCTTGATTTAATAGAGATGAAGAGACGTATTAAGATTGATGAAAGAAATACACTAACAGAAAGTCAATAAAACCATAAAAGTTAGAAGTTTGATAAAACAAATAAACACAGTAATTAGGACTGTCCATAAAGATCCATGCGATTTAACAGAAAGAAATAAGATACATTACTGTGCAGCCAAATTAATAACAGATAAATTCCATAAATATCACAAGAACACAGGGTAGTAAGGGGAAGGATGGGGAGAAATCGAATGCCATCATGGAAGCTTTGAATACAGAAAACTATAAAGCAATTAAGACAAGAAGTGCCATTGTTAGAAGAGTATAGAAGAAGGAACAGATCAATAAAAATATTCAGAAAGATAGACGTGATAAAAGGAATGCACAAATCAGAACTTATCATGCACTCCTACAAATAATAAAGTAAAAATATCAGCACAGGCAGAAAAAAATTAGAAGATACGTAGATAAATATAAAGGAAAAATACAAAATATCAATTTATTGATGACCCCAAAAAGTTTTATAGAAAACTGGGAAACAAGGTAAAAGGAATTGAAGGACCACCAAAAAAAAAAGAAATAGATACATTTTGGAGAAGTATCTGTGACGATCCTGTAGAACATAACACAGATGCTAAATGGATAGAAGACATAAAAGAAAGAATAAGAAGTTCAAATGTACAGGATATGAAATGGGATGAAGTAGTGTCTAGAGAGATTGAAACAAAGTTAAGAAAAGCCTGTAACTGGAAACCTCAGGCCCAGATGCAGTACCTAACTTCTGGCTAAAAGTATTAACATCTTTGCATGAAGATTTAGCCATGAGTAAGAACTATTTATATGCACACCCTAAACCAGTCTGGCTAACAACAGGAAAAGCAATGTTTCTACTTAAGAGCGAACCTGGAACCTACCCTAAAACTATAAACCGATAACTTGCCTTTCGACAACGTATAAACTATACACCAGAACTGATGAGGATAGAGTTTATAGTCATTTAAGAAAACTCAATTATGGCAATAGAACAAAAGGGTAATAAAAAAAAGTCATACAGTACAAAATATCATTTGTTGTTAATTAAAGTCATAGTGCAGAACTGTAAAAAGGTGAATAATCTAAGTATAATCTAAGATAGAAGACAAAAAAGCATTTGACAGTAACCCACATTTATGGATAAAAGAGTGCTTAAAAATGTATAAGATACACCCTACACTGATAAACTACATCACAGTGACCATGAAACAGTGGCAAACCACTTTGCAGTTAAGCCATGATAAAGGACAAATTGTTATTCCAGGGATAAAAATTCAAAGGGGGATATTCCAAGGTGACTCTCTCTCTCTCTCTCTCTCTCTCTCTCTCACTCTTTTTGCCTTGCCCTTAACCCATTAAGCTGTCTATTTAACAGATTAGGTCATGGTTATAATTTGACTCCCAGAAAGCAACAAAGTGTAAAGACTTCTCATCTTCTGTTTGTAGATGATTTAAAACTGTATAGCTCATTAGATGAGGAACTGAAAGCACAACTGCAAGTAGTCAAAACTTTTTCAGATGATATAAGTATGTCATTTGGTCTTGATAAATATGCAAAAGCAACCTTTAAAGCAGGAAAGCTACAGTACCAAGAAAACATCAGTTTGGGACAAGAATGTGATATAAAAGAAAATGAGCAAGAGGGAGTGTATAAATATTTGGGAATTGATGAAAGATTGACAATAAAACATGAACAAATGCAAAACAAACTCAGTAAGGAATATTTTAGATGGCTTATATTAATCCTGAAAACAGAGTTGGCATCTAGGAACAAAGTTCAAGCTATACACCAATTTGTTCTTCCTGTCCTAATTTACAGTTTTGGAGTGATTGGCTGGTCTCAAAAGGTGTTGGATAGATTAGATAGGAAAACAGGAAGGATTCTTCATGCTCATCAAATGATTTATAAAAATCAGTGCATACCAAGATTATATATTTCCCGTTCCGAAGGAGGGATGGGAATCCTTGAAATTGATTACCTGTATAGATCTTTAATTGTGGGACTGCATACATATCTGCTAACCTCACAAGACACAAACATAGTGAAAGTTTTGAAACATGAGGAGAAGAAATCTAAGATGACTTGCCTGCTTAGTCTACCAGAAGCATCTTGGAGTCAAGCGAGAATGGAAATCAAACCAGAAGTAGATAAAAATTATGCAGCAACTGAATGTGCTAAAAACAAAAGAAAATAAAGTGAAGGATTAGATGAGTAGTCAAGAAATATTGAAAATGCATAAATATATTTGCAAGTATAGAAAACTCCTGGAACAACCTCATGTTGATCAGGATTGAATGCAGGAATTCTCACGTAGAGGAGAATTCAAACCTAAAGACAAGACAGTGGACTACATTGGTTTACAAAACCCATTCAACAGGTGGGAGAAAGAGACAAATGTAGGTTTTTTAAAACAGAAATGGAAACAGTTGCACATCTTGGTGATTGTGACATACTAATGGCAGAAGGATTCTGTATTGAAAGGCATAATAACGTGGCAAGATTGTTGCACTGGGGATTGCGCAAACATTTTAAATCAAAGTACCTGAAAAATACTGGAAACATGATCTACAAAGCATCATAAAAATGATGAAGTGTACATCACATGGGATCACCCATTACCAACATTCAAAAGATAGATACAAGGAAACCATATATAGTGGTCCATGAAAAGAAGACAGAAGTTGCATTGATCATTGAAATCACTGCAACCATTGGCAACAGAGACACAAAGTTATAAAATATCAGGATTTGCAGGCAGAATGAGAGCAATGTGGAAGAAAAATACCCAGAAAGTTCCAGTAGTTGTAGGAGCAACAGGTCTTATAAAAAATAATCTACAATCATGTTTAGATATTTTACCGATACATGTAAGTCTGTACGAATTGCAGAAGGGGCACTTCTGGCTAACATCAAGGAATGAAACAATACTAATTTCATGAACTTTAATCATATTTTGACTTAAACCCAAAAGACTTGGAGAAATTAAAAAATACAGTGACCATGAGACTGCAGTCTGTCCTTACTCCATGTTTTCTCATCCTGTCAGCACTAGGCATCCTGAGACAGTACAAAAGCTGCCTCATACTTACTGATGTTCCCTTACTCTTGCCTTGAATAGAATATTTATGTGAGTGGTGTCATTACAAACTAAAACTGGAGGCTAGCTAGCTGATCAAAACATATTGTTAGCACACATCAGGTTGCCAGTATCCATACCCACTACCCATCAGCATGCCTTTCATCAAAATATAAGCCTTCTTACACTGAAGGACTTAAGAAAACTCTCTGAGGATTAAGCCTGACATAGAAATTCCTCAGCAACACCCCGGTCAGTCCAGTTACACATCTAGCACAACCCAACACACAACAGAAAGAAGGTCACTTAGTTGGCAGGCAAAATCCCTTAAAGCTACTTGTATGAGTAGCAACATATGGAAATGTCCAAGTAATAGATGACTCTACAGTGAGACACAGCATTTCTACTAACCAGGATGCAAAAATGATGGTCAGCTACTTTTCAGTGTCAGAATTCAGTGGTTTACTAGGTCACTCAAATCCCTATACCCAAGGTACATATAAGACTTGGTTGTTGAGTACTGGCCAATAGCAGATTAAGTATGCCTTGGTCCATGGGTTGTTTTCAGACCATGGGCCACCTGCATACATTTTTAGTGCAATACATACATGCATGCATGTATTCTTTGAATTGCCTTCTTAATTGCTTTAAATTATATTTCTTGTTTAATATAGCAATATTTGTTAAAGTGCATTTTAAATTTGTAGTTTTGAAAAGTTTTCCAGTAACCATGAAACAAAATTAATCATTTCAGAACATTTCATCTATAAAAGGCCTCTCAAACTGTTGGCATGATAAATTTATAATTCACCCATATCTGTACTCAACAATTACAGCCACTAAATCAAATGAGTGCACATTACATATCTGATTGGGATAAAAAATGTCCACTGTAAAGTATTCCAATTTGCTTTATACAAATGCACACTTCTCCTGCAAAGATAAACTAATGACATTTATTTAACTTCATTGGCTCAGCAGGGTCAGTCACTTTTATATATAGACATCCCCAAACTCAGCAATTTTAGCTACATTGTTTAATGCATCCTCCTTAGATAACTGTGTCAAAAGACTAATAATAGTAATGACCGGTCACATATTTCAAATTTGTTTCACACAAATACACAGTAGCAAACTATTCCTATTTAGTTTACACACACACACACACACACACACACACACACACACACACACACACACACACACACACACACACACACACATCTTGCAAAGCCAGAGTAAAGATTGTTTAAAAATGACCACATAAGATCATAAGGCCCTTTCATCAACAGAGAGCTTCCTCATCCCCAACATCAGTTATAGCCATTTTGGTAATGGTGTACACCCCTTGTTGTTAAGAAAAAAAATTACAAATACTTTAGTACCTTTGGATGAACTACATTAAACTGTACAAAGTCCACTAGCAATCATACCATATAATCCAGACAGGTGAAGCATAGCTTTATTTATGATAACATAATAAATATTAACCACTTGATAACTTAAGTCAATATGCACAATCTTTGAAGAAGTGAAAGCTGTCTTAATGATTCTACATTAAAAAGAGAACTATTTCTAGTACAGAAGTTGCTTCTGGCAAACAACTTTGATTTCAGTGCTTCTCCTACAAATGCATTGACTAACTTACCGATGTTACATTCAAAAAATGGTGTGCTAGTGATATTGCAATATTTCCTGAACTAGATCAGCTATGCGGTAGGGAATGGCTGCCAGTGAAGACGACAGATTCATTGCTACTAGGCATGCATTAAGGAGCCTAGTCCAAATTCTCACTTGCTCCAAAGTGCTATCTAGTTAAGTGACTTACTCAGTGTTACACAGGAGGTAATTGAAAGTGGACAGATTAAAGTCCTGCCCCTTGCCATAGAATGTAGCCCACTGACATGTTAGAGTTTCAGTCCTCTGCACTAACTGCCAGAGTAGCAGTTTTTAACTAACTGCAGAAATCCTGTACAGTCTGATATTACAGACTAATATGTAACAATGATTACATAACGGATGCTTAATATCAGACTTTTCCGATCATCACTCCAAATAATGAAAACAATATGACCTGACAAATGTCAACTCCTTTGTAGCTGCTGTAAGTTACTGCCAAAAAAAATAGTAAAATGTAACATGTTTTGACAAAATTACACAATCCAGACCTGTTAATGGATTAATTAATTCTTTAATACAATGAATAAAGCAAAACCATTACAGATAATATAAATACTTGCAGCAGCTTTTATTCAACAACCCACACGTCATACAAAATTCAGAAATATTACTGTATACAGAACACTGGGTTTTTTTGTATGCCTGCAAGACATCTACACAGAGGTCTGGCTGCTTATGTAAAGGATTAAGACTCTTGTCTCCTGTAGTCAAGTTACAGGGTTTGAACCTGAGCAAGTTACTTAACTAAACTGCACCCCCAACTGGGGCATTTCACACACACAGCTTGTTAAAAATAAATTTGTTCTTAAATGTTCACTCATACTTGCAAAAGCTTCCCCTTGTTAAAAAGAAATGCATTCTTAAATACACACTCATACCTGCAAAATTTGCTCACTCTCTGGTGTGGTGTCATGTCGGCAAAACTACACTTTTTAGTATGCTGTTTATGTCTGCCTGCTTGCACATAGTAAATACATCAGTACTGTACTATCTGCTCTGGTGAAATTTACAGATTTTGTGACAGTTGGTACCTGTCATGCTTGCTCCTGTTTCATTGGCTGAATGCCACAGGATGTGAGCAAAGCAGATTTCTTTTTACTTCTTAAAATAGTAGTGGTACCATCAGCAAAAAAACTTTTCTTTTTTTTTTAAATTAATCTGTTGTAGCTGGGCCCCCAGCCCCGAGTGGGCCCTAGAAAGCTGCCTAGATTTCCTAGTGATGGATCTGGCTCTTTCTATATGACACTCTCTGCAAGTTCAGATATTTTAATCTTTTACAATAGCTTAAACTTCTACATTCATAGATGACCTTGGTATATTTTTGCTGTACTCTTTCCATATTTCTCATGGTAGTTTTCTTATAAAGTTTCAGTATATTTATCATTCCATACTCTAGTATGAGTTGAATGTAACTTGCAAATAATGATTTTCTTAGTTTTGATTTCCTACACTTTATAAATCGTTTTATACAGCCTATGGTTTTATGACTATCATTAACCAAGTAGTTGATATGATCAGAAAAATTGACAGCTGGGTTTTCCCATATACCTAGGTCCTTAAATTAATCCACATTTTTAATCACTGTGTGCTGTATTAAATATTCACCTTTCAGTCTAATCTATGGATTCAGAAAGAAACCCAGGCCATTACTTGTGCTAAGGGCTGTGGTAAAAACGCTCTGTTTCTATGATGGGGAATTGTGTGATTCAGAGACATTTGCTGTGGTGAGTTTCTGAATCACGGTTAACTTCTGCAGATTCAGATGAGCACTTTCCTGTAGTTAACTGTGGTGGTAAATGCATCATGTTAGCACAGGGACCCTCCATTCAATCTCCCACTCACAATACACAAATTAAAGCACACAAACATATTGCATACCACATACCTGCCCCTGTGTTGTGAAAATGTCTCCTTTTTCTTGCTCTTGTAAATCACAGATGATTTCAGCTAGTCATTAATGCCAGACATAATACTTCACATCCGTCAGTAAATTGTTGGTAGTGCAAAAGCTGTTATACTAGTAACTTTCTGTGTTTGTAGGAGGAATACATCACATTCATTCTTCATGTTGTCCCACCATTACTTTTGGCTCTATCGTAATTTATTGTGTTATGACTCAAGAGGTAGGCCGATTATTCCCCATTCCTCTCCCTTGTACATCATGACCTGTTGCAGGCATTGAATAATGTCCAAGATCCTCAATATTTGTTTTAATAAACAATGTTGCACTAACTAGTCAATGCAACAGGTTATTGCCAAGGTTTACTGTAGCAAGGGTGCAGAGTCTGAACCCTCCCCTCCTTTGTATTTGATTTTTTTAGCTCTTATGTTTTCTTTTTCATTGCACTGTTGCTGCAGAAGGCTGTTTTCAACTGTGCGAGGTGGGAGGGTACAGGGGTGGAATCTTTTTTTTTTTATTAGCTCATTCAAGCCAATAGTGCCTTTTGTGTATGCTTCCAGTCAACACCCATAGCTCTCTGTGGCATCCAGACATTTTTTGGGGCTGACATTTTTAACTAAGTGAGTTGCCAGTTAATAATAAGCAGTTTTGCAAGGTGTAAGTAAGAAAATGACACTAATATTTTTAATCTTGGATGTTCTAGAGTAGCAAAATTTAACCACTGATTTTCCCTTATTATCCATATATTCATATTCACATTCATATTTTAAGAACTGTGAGACCTGTATATTATCGGGGGGCATGATGTGAAGTGTCCTGGTGGGAGAAAGAAAATTACATTGTCAGTGTGCAATTACAGTACACTATACCAGAGATATTGATAGTTGTTTGCTAGAAAATATGAATATATAAAATATTTCCATATGCACTTAATACTTCAAAACTTGGTGACTTAAAAACTATTGCATGACATCAAATGAAACCTTAGATGAGGTTGAAGAAAGCTGCTATAGATATTTGCACTCTAAGTTGCAGATCATCTTTCCCTGTGAGACAAAGTGTTAAGTGCAGTATACTTAGATAAAAAGGAGTGCTGATGCATGGTTTGAATCCAGTTAACTGATGATTTAGGTGAGAGAGTTTGGCATAAGGGTTAAAGTCCTCATCTCATAGACACAAAGTACAGGATTTAATTCTGACCTCAGACTATTGGCTAAGCTTAAAATAGCCCTTTATGGCAATTTACTTAATATTCACCTGTGAACCTATAAACTATACTCAGGGTTATTTATACTATTAATTATGTAAATAAACATAGTTCTTCGATCTTCTGTAACTATCTTAGTATGCATATATACAGAAATACATTTTTTTGCTGTCACATGAAAGCTTAGGTCTGGCTAACAAAAGTTGACAAAATACAGGTTATACAGTTAACAAGATATGACAATTTCTTTGTGAAACATTAAGGAAACATATTATTTTGACTTTGTGTGCATAATAATATATTGCAGCACTGCTATATACACTGTGACAATACTGCCTATAATCAATGCAAAAATTACTTTAATAACTTGTATCATTCATAAAATATTTAAATTTATTTTTGCGTTACACTTTTCAAGTTGATTTCCTAGAAAATGTTTTTGGAATGTAAGGATATGTGTAGGCTAACACAAGTGTGACATTCCACATCCTATAGGTGTTAATGAGGCACACTATTTAGAATAGCATCTCTGGTGTTCAGCTTTCTCTGCCACAGTTTTTTTTTTATTAAGTGCCTTAAAGCATGCTCTGTAGAGTGTCTGTGGTGTCTAGTGTTCTCCTGAGACTCGCATCTACAGTGTTCTTGGTGTCTAGTGTTCCCCATCCCCATTATGTTGAAGTGTTGTTAAGGCACAAGAGCTTCTCCTTGGTGTCTAGTATTGTCTTCCTATCCCCATTATGTTTAAGTGCTTTTAAGACATGTGATGTTCTCCCTGGTGCCTAGTTTTTACCCTGACCCACATCTGAAGGATCCCTGGTAGCAGGTGGTCCTTCCTGACCCACATCTGAAGACTTATAGTGGCTAATGATCCACTCAACATACTTTTGCAGGCTTTGTTTGATAGTCCTTGGATGTGTGGAAATATGTCAGCCATCAAAACCCAAACACACACACACACGCGCACACACACGCACACACACACACACACACACACACACACACACACTCACACACACACACACACACACACACACACACACACACACACACACACACACACACACACACACACACCTCCTACCCCCTGCCTAACCCTCCCTGCTGTGACCTCTTAGGAAGAGACTCTCACACATAAATTAGCACATGCAGCCCCTCATATACACATGCTCACATACCCCTTAACACTACACTACCTGACACTTAAATTCTCCAGCACTTACCTCTACCATGATAATAGATGAACACAGATTTTTAGCTGTGTTCATTATAGCAAATGGCCAGGAGTGGCCATGGCAAGTTACACAGGGATGTGATCCTCTGACTTCCTCAGCTGCATAAATGCCTTCCCACAGGCAGTTTCGAGAGAGAGAGAGAGCTCATGACTAGCTAGCATTTGTCTCCTCCTAAGACTGTCTTATTAGATTTAACGCAGCCTCAGAGGCAGCCCTCTGTTGTTGTGTTGCAGGACTGTGGTAGGGCCGCTCTGAATTAAAAATGGTTACCATGAGGTGTACACCTTGTGTACATCTTACTATAAACTTTCTGAGTTCTTTTTTTTGTCTCTCAAGATGGATATGCTTGTTTTTATTATGTTACTGTCCTCGTCTCAATTGGTCAATTTAGTCAAGTTCTTTTGCAAACATACCGTCTGTAACAGATGTAATCATTTTTCCCATGTTCAAATTATCTGCATACAGACTGTAGAACACCTCAGACAAAAAAGATAGATTTGAAAGATACAAAGTAAACATGTATAGGCCTAAGACACCCTGAGTGTAACCTAGAATTTTATCTATCCTATTGCTTTGTCATACTTGCCATGTCCTGTTTGTTGGTCATGCAGCTATCCATCTTATTAAGATTGCATTAATACCTAGTTGTTCTAATTTATTGATTACTGTTTTATGTGGGTCTACTTCACTCTAGTGAATTTTCACATAACCAAAAATCAAAATATTGAAACGAGAAGAGCGAAATCGCACATCGAACCTTTACAGTGACAAAATTCAGATCATTGAAACACCAGCTGTGCATGTCACACACTACTAGGAACTTCTGAATGGAGGTTGTGGTACTGTGAGGTCTGGAAAATTTACACTTTTCCTCACTGCAGTGCATCTCAGAGTTGGTATATATAATTAGCAGGGGGTGTGAGGGGTCCAGCCCCTCATATGGGGGGTGCAGGGGGGCTTGTTCCCCTACAAAATCATAAAAAAGGTATATTTTTGTGTTGACTTGGAGCAGCTGGTGTTTCATTGATCTGAATTTTGGCAATATAAAAGTTCTGTGTTGTGTGATTTTGCTCTTCTTGTCTCAATCTTTTGATTTTTGGTTATGTGAAAATTTGGTAGAGTGAAGTAGACCCGTTTTATGTATGACCATATCTAAAGCTGAATGTGAATCTATTACATCATATCACAGCTATATCATCTATATCTGGTATATTATTATAGAACATCATGTTAGAGGTAGTTATAGACCTACTTTCATCCTATGCATGCTGATATGTGGTTTCAAGTTCTGAAGCTTTCCAATTCTGGCAATAATTTATCCAAAGTAACCTCCATTATTTTTCCACCACAAGAAAGTCGTCTTAATGTGCTGTTATGACTCTGGGTTCATCCTACTCCTCCTTGCCTTCACAGGTGTATGCCAACACTCTTGAGGACTTTTCCTATGCTTAAAGTGACCTTATGAATAACAGATGTAATGGTATCTCTTGGTTTAATTTCTCCAAGCATTTTGGGTTTCTAATACGATGATGGGGATGAACCCCATTCCCAATTCAAAGTATGATTGTAGTTGATGAAATTAGTGTCATTTCAATCTTTGATGTTAGCAAAAAGTGCTCATCACAATACCTGCAACATGCCCATAGTTTACTCCTGCTGGTATCTCACTTTTTAATTTCTCCAAGTCTTTTGGGTTTCTAATACCATGATGGGAATGGACACCATTCCTAAGTCAAAGTACGGTTAAAGTTCATGAAATTAGTATTGTTGCAATCCTTGATGTCAGCCCAGTAATGACTCCTTCTGCAATTCGTACAGAGTTACATGGATTGGTAACATATCTAAATATGATTGTAGATTCTTTTTTTTAAGACCCGTTGCTCCTACTACTATTGGAACTGTCTGGGTATCTTTCTTCCACATTGGTCTTGTTTCTGCCTGCAGATCCTGATATTATATGACTTTGTGTCGCTCTGTACACAAGACACTGTAGTCACTGGGTGTGGTGATTTCAATGATCAGTGCTACTCTTGTCTTCTTTTCTTGAACCACTATATCTGGCTTTCTAGCATCTATCTTTTGAACTATTGGTAATGGGTGGTCCCATGTGATATAAACTTCATAATTTTCTATGATGCTTTGTGGCTCATGTTTCCAGTATTTTTCAGCCACTTCAATACCATAATGTTTGCACAATCCCCTGTGCATCAATATTGCCACATTATTATGCCTTTCAGTATACAGTCCTTCTGAAACAAGGTGTGCAACTGTTTCCAATTTGGTTTTACAAAACTTACATTTGTCTGTTTCTCTCACATGTTCAAACAACATGTATGTAGCCCACTATCTTGGGCTGCCAATATTAACCTTTCATCTCTTGGTTTGAATTCACCTCTCCTTAACTATTTCTGCATTTGTTCCTGATCAACATGAGGTTATTCCAGAAGTTTTCTATACTTGCAACTATGTTTATGCTTTTTCCACATTTCTTGCTTTCTAATCTCATCCTTCACCTTATATTCTTTTTGTTTGTTTTTTTGGCACATTCAGTTGCTGCCTGATTTTTATCCACTTCTGGTTTGATTTTCATTCCTGCTTGACGCCGATATGCTTCTGCTAAATTAAGCAGAGAAGTCAACTTAGAGTTATTCTCCTTGTGTTTCAAAACTTTCACTATGTTTGGGTCTTGTGAGGTCAGCAGATATGTGTGGAGTCTCACAATTGCAAATCTATACATATAATCAATTTCAAGGAGGCCTATCTCTCCTTCAGAAAGGGGAATATATAATCTTGGTATGCACTGATTTTTATAAATCATTTGGTGAGCATGAAGCATCCTTCTTGTTTTGCTATCTAACCTATTCAACACATTTTGTGGTCAGTCAATCACTACAAAACTGTAAGTTAGGACAGGAAGAGCAAATTGGTTTATAGCTTGAATTTTGTTCCTAGATGTCAGTGCTGTTTTCAGGATTAATTTAAGTTTTCTGAAATATTCCTTACTAAGTTTTATTCACATTTGCTCATGTTTTATTGTTGATCCTTCATCAATTCCCAAGTATTTATACACTCCCTCTTGTTCAATTTATTTTATATCACATTCTTGTCCCAAACTGATGTTTTCTTGATGTTGTAGTTTTCTTGCTTTAAAGGTTGCTTTTGCACATTTATCAAAACCAAATAACATTCTTATATCATCTGAAAAAGTTTTGACAACTTGCAGTTGTGCTTTCAGTTCATCATTTGATGAGCTATACAGTTTTAAATCATCGACAAAAAGAAGATGAGAAGTCTTTACACTTTGTTGTTTTCTAGGAGGCAAATTATAGTCATAGTCTAAGCTGTTAAGTAGACAGCTTAATGAGTTAAGGGCAAGGCAGAATAGCAGTGGTGACAGGGAGTCACCCTGGAATATCCCCCTTTGAATTTTTATCCCTGAGATATTAATTTGCCCTTTATCATGGCTTAATTACAAAGTGGTCTGCCACTGTTTCATGGTCACTGTAATCTAGTCAATCAGTGTAGGATGTATCTTATATATTTTTAAGCACTCCTTTACCCATGAATGTGGGATACTATCAAATGCTTTTTTGTACTCAATCCATGCCATACTAAGATTCTTCCCCTTTTTACAGTTCTCCAGTATGACTTTATTTAACAGCAAATGATCCTTTGTTCCATATGACTTTCTTTATTGCCGTTTTGTTCTACTGCCATAATTGAGTTTTCTTCTAAACTCTGTCAGCATCATTTCCTGTGTATAGTTTATACATCATCAAAAGGCAAGTTTATTGGTCTATAATTTTTAGGGAAGCTTGCAGGTTCACTCTTAAACTTGTGCTGGTACTGTAAGTTCATGCTGATGTGTTCTAAGGCCATTATTACTAATTCCATCTGCTCCTTGTGTTTTGCTTGGTTCCAGTTTTTCAGTATAACCTAAGCTAATCTAATTTCAGTATTTGAAGTTATCTGAAGTTACTCACAAAAAATACCTCCTCCTTTGTGGAGCCAAACTGTTTTGCATACAGTTTTGTAAACATATCTACAATCTGTTGTGTTTGACAGTAAATTTTAGAATCTGTGCACAGTTTATTAATTTGTATGTCTTTATGCAACTTATCTATCTGCTAATGGTTTCCTATTGTGCACAATATGTTTTGTACATTTTCTTCATATCTTTCCTGATCAGTTGTCTCAGACATTTAATTTGTCTTTCCAGTTTGTTTATTTCAGTTTTCATTGTAATAGTTCAACCTCAGTTGCATTTCTTATCTTTTTATCTGCCATCTTAATTAAGTATCTCATTCTTATGGAAATCAATTATTCTGTCATTGTGTGCCTAGATCCTGATGTTAAACTTTTTTTTTATTTTCTCCATTAAAATAATTCTCCTTTCAAAACTTGTCATATTCCTTCTGCTGTATTTCCACTGAATGCATAACTCCAGTTAGTTTTCAGAAAGTGACTGTTATGCTTCCTTTTAGGCTGTTAATAATCTTCTGTGTGTTGGTTTAAATTTCAGTTTGGCAAAATTTTCTAGAAGCAATTTATTCATTATAACTCCATTTTCACTGTATAATTGTGATAAAAGTTGACAAGAAGTAACAATCATTTCTTCAGGAACGTAAACAATATCCAGCATATTCACCAACAACTGTTGATTATGAACATACATTGTAAATAATTTCCTTAATAATGCCATAGAATCACTTCCAAGATGGCTGCACACTGATTGACAGATAATTTCAGCTCTCCCTGTGTGAGAAAAGAAACTGAGAAATAAGAGCTAGTACTTCTGCCAGCTTGAGTAAAATTAATTTACTGGCTAGTAAGTACACATGGCCTGGATGGCAGCAAAAAGGAAATTTAAAGAACCTGAAAGAAAAAATCAGCTTGAGTAGGGGAAGATTAAACACTGACTCAGAAAAATCCTGCAACTGTTCAGCAAAAAGCAGTTCAAACTCCAGCTTTGGTACAAGAGAGGGTTTCCAGTAATTTTAATAAAAATAAATCAAATGTATTAAATGATGCATTGAATGAGTATATCAATTCAACAAAAGGATGGAAAAATAAGCTTTAACTAGCTATTCAGATGAAATAATAAAACTACAAAAATCAGAGGCTGAAATTAAGAAAAGGCTGGCTGAGTGTGAAACTTCTCAAGAAGATCTGTTTCAAAAATTGGTAGAGTTAAAAGACAGAACATGCACAGACAATCAGATTTTCTGCTGTACCAGAGAAACTGGAAAGAACTGACTGTATTAATTTTATGAAAGCACAAACAAGTAACTGTACTGGTATTCCACAATAGGATTTTTTAACTGAAAGGGCACATTGAGTTTATGCACCAAACCTGGCCATGACAAAACTGCCAAGACCCGTATTAGTAAAGATTTAACCATACCAGCAGAAACAGTTAATCGTGACAAAACATTGACAAAAGGAAAAGTGTTACAAATTGGAGACAGTAGAGTGTTTGTGGAAAATGATTATTCATTATATACCAGGTAGAAGAGAAGCAAATGTATCCAAGAAAATCAAGAATGTTGAGAGGCAGGAGTAAGATTCAAGCTGCTACATCAAAGCAGTCTTCAGAATATTTTATCCTGCAGGATCAAAGATATTTTTGACACAGAGCATACTAAGGAGGAAATACGAAAGTTTATCCAACAAAACGGGAGCCATTAAATAGAAGGGGACATTGCTTCTCATTCTTTTGACAATAAGGCTAATTTTATTTATTTATTTAATTTATTTATTAAACATTTGTTAACCAGGAAAGTCCGACTTGGAACAAAGCCAATTTTTAGCGGAGGTCCGGGGAGAAACGCTCCAGATGTATGTCTTTGTCATAGTTTCTCATAGAGAGACATTGCCAGTGAAATATTTTCCAATGTTCTAAAGAGAAATGCTTGAGAGACAGTAAAAAGCACAAGAGTTGACTAGAAGACTTTAGAATACCCTGGACTTTAACCAGAGTCTGCTGTTAAGAGGTGAACAGGAAGAAGACCAGCAACACTGAAATTATTGAATAAATGTGAGGGGATAACAGGTACACACACAGTATCACCAGATGCAGCTCTCTGCATCAAGCACCATCAAGCACAATTTCTTTTAAGAGCACATGGGGAACACAGTCAGTCTGAGGCTGGTTTCTCCCTCTTTCACCAGATTCCCAGTAAGACTCCCCACTGGCAGAGCTATAAAGTTGAGATCTCAGCTGAGTGTCCAGGCCAAGACCTCTGGCACTCTCTCTGTCCAACCAGTGCTTCGTGTCCCTGCCCAAGTAGTTGATATACACACTCTTGGAGATTTGATTTACACATACCGGGAAAGGCTGGCACAGGTCTACTAGCTGTGTCCCCTTCTGCCCAGACTATAAGGTAGTTACCACTACCACCAGACACTCCTACCAGCTACCTTAAGGCCCTTACAAGGGTATCCAATATACTGAGTGAAATTAATATTAATACAAATGGTAGTTTGACCAAGAGTTTGACCAAGAGTAAGGCTATTAGGAGTGGCCCACACGGTGTCACCAAATAAATATGCAAGTACTCTCAAAACTTAATTATCTCTACAACAATTGGCTAAAATAAAAAGTTTAATAAATAATAAAATAACAAGAAAATACTAAGTATATATTCACAATGATATCAGAGTGCAAATCACAGGAAATATTTAAAATAACACTGAAGGGCAGACTCAGACAAATAAAGAAAAACAATATCTAAACTAAGCTTACTATTTTCCTGACTGAATCTAAGAAAATTATACTATTCCCTACTTAATGGAGCAAGGCAGATGATGTGGTTAATGGTTCTTCTTGTTGTCAAGACAGAATACAGAATGCAGAATACAGAATGCTCAGTCTCACTAAGAGACTTCTCAAAATAATATCTACAATATTATTTCTAGGATAGCTTGCAGAATGACATTACTTCTGGTTATCTGACTTCTAGGTCCCATGCAAACCCCCATTGCTGGAAGGTGGCAAGATTTAACACCTACATGTAAAAATGCACATGCAAGGGCTTTTGGGGGGAGAAATAATTAGCTTTCAGCAGGTAATATTATTTATAAGCAGGGAATGAAACTTGATTTGCAACAATGAGGATCTATCTGGGGGACTTAGAAGGGAAAATATAACAAAAGTTGGTAGATTACTGAAGACATTTATGAAAATATTTTTTATGGAAGACTTAACTTCACTAGTAGGAACTCAGAGGGAATTTACATATTATTCCACAAAGTACAATTACTGGGCTAGACTAGACAGAAATTATATTTCACAGGAATATGTTTGTAATTGTAGCTTTGACACACATACAATAACTATTTCAGATCATGCACCAATAAAAGTGAGATAACAATGCAGGGTAATGAGGTAAAATGAGACACTGATGCTGTCTCACCTACCTATTAAAAAGAGGAATTTATGGAATGGTTAATGCAAATTATTGAAAGTTATAAGGTAAGATAAAACTTTCTTCAGAAGTTATAGACATATGATTAAGTAGTAATAGTAGTTATTTAGAGGGACTGACAAAGGTTCAAGTATTGCAGACTAAAGAATCGCATAGAGCAGAGGTGCAACTAAGAGAAAATAAGGAAGTATCTAGATAATATGCATGAGTTTAAAAAGATTTTTATAAAGCAACTGGTTTTTGATGATAACTCCAGAGCACAAAAACTTTTAGAACAATGACTTAGGCAACAAAGTAAAAAGGGTCGTCACCAAACGTATGGAGTCTATAACAAGAAAAATAACCAGAGATCATGTAGCAGTATTAGAGATATTTCAGTAATTTTATGAAATTTGTATAAAGCAGGGACATATGGAAATTAACCATCCAGAAAAACCACCAGCACGGGAGGCAGAAAAATGAGGTGAAAGGAAGATTCCTTTAATCCAGCAAAATATACGTTCTGGTAACTCGGCAATTCGCCTTCATGGAGGTTCCATGAAGGCGAATTGCCGAGGTACCAGAACGTGTATTTTGTTGGATTAAAGGAATCTTCCTTTCACCTCATTTTTCTGCCTCCCGTGCTGGTGGTTTTTCTGGATAGTATCTATTTTCTGTGTTTTTTCTGTGTTTTTCTAAATATGGAAATTAAGAAAGAGTACAAAAGGAAATATTTATAGAAGACTTAAGTATGCCAAGGTTAAAGACAGAAGAGGAGATGATATAAAAATGTGATTTATAATCAATGTATAATGAATGTTCAGTGAAGTCTCCAGGAAAAGATGGAATTCTTGTGGAAGTTGAAAGTTAGCAGGGAAGAAAGTAATAAAAATCTGGAAGGTTTGTTGAATAGTATTTTTAAAGGGAGGGGAAGCACCAACATCTTGGAAGAAAGCTGTGATGGCTGTAATAACTAAAGAAGGTAAAGACCCTTCAGACCCAGCTTCCTATAAGAGTTTATGTCTATACCTGCAAATAGAATGGCAAGGGTGTTGCCAAAACTGGTAGATATAGATCAGTGTGGTTTTGTGGGGGAAAAGCAAACATTTGACATTAACAGAACAATTATGATCCAGAAGGAAGCAGAATGTAAGAAAATACTGCTTTTATTGGTGGGTCTTGATGCAGAGAAGGCATTCAACAAAGTAAGTGGGGATTTTATGAGTAGGGCAGCAGAAGCCTTTGCATTCCCTGATATAATATTAAGGTTAATTAGAAGGATATATGATGGATCAAGGCAAGGATTAAAGTGAGAGGGTCAATCTCACACAGAAATTACATTTTTTCCCACCCTTATACACTAGTGTTTTTAAACTTAACTGTTGCCCACCCTTTATGTTAATTTGACTATGTATTTCCTTCCTCTTCTTCTTTCGTTGGCTATTGTCAATAGGTACAAAATTATTATTTTGTGACATCACTCCCTTTCAGATATTTAAATTTTATTGGCCCTTCCACCATATTCCAAAGATGCATAGTATTAAATGTCCACCCCCTTTCAATCTATCTTGCTCTTCAAAATTAGTGGATCACCCTTAGATTTGTAAAGCTTGACTTATTCCCTCTTTCATATCTAACTGCTTAGTACACACTACAACTGTTAAGTTATTAACCCATTTTTCCATCTTATCTTTAAAATCTGCAAAATTTAGTCCCAGACCATCAGTTACTGGAGCGCCCACATTCTGCCTCTCAGTAGTCATCTTGGGATTAATGCTTCTGTTTTGCTTCAGTTAGAGAAAGAACAAACGGACGTTATTTCCTGGAGACTGCAGAGTTTCAGAAAGCCTGAAAACTGCTTCATATTTGTGCTCCTGTTGAGAGAAGAAGCAGAGGGCATTGATTTCTGACTGTATCTGATTGTTCAATGAGTGTGTATATGAGATCTTCCTGATTGGTCTGGGTGCTATTCAGGTCATCTACCAAGAAAAGGCTTCAAAAAGCCTACAGACCCCTGTACCATTTGGAACACGACTGTTGACATGAAAAAGACTGTGATCTGCTTCTCATCTTTGGACTGGTGCTACTGTTTTGCTTCTGGTGAGAAAAGAAACAAAGAGGCATTGAATCCCAGCAGCATGAAGCTGTCATGAGACCAGTACTAGTAGCAGCCAGGCAGTAGCTAATCAGGAGAATCCCCTCTTTTCAACATCTTTGACAATGCTGGTTCTTTCTTTTCATTAAGTACTGCTTGATTAGCTGCTGCCTAGCCTATCTTCAGAATATATCCTTAAATACTTCTTCCATAAATCATCAGGGTCTACTTTAGTAGTTTCCATCATATGGTTTGTAGGGACCTTTATAGATGCAAGCGCCTTGAGTTGACATTTTTCCTGTAAAAGCACCCTTGGCATTTCAGCAATACCTAGTTGCACACAGAGCAACTAGTTTACAGTGACAAGTACTTTTCCCGGAGTTGCAAACCAAGTATTCCTGACATCACTTTATATTCTCACCTCAACCATCTAATCAATAAAAAAGGGGCTTGTTGCTATGGATATGAACTTTTCCACTACCTACATTACCAGCTTGGTGGATATGGACATCCTGAGGAATGTAGCAATTGCCTCATATTTACTGACAACCAGCTAATAAACAAACTGATAACATATCTGAGAGATATATTCATACAATGTCATTGGAATCAAAGCTCTTATATAAAAGCACTCTTAGTGTCAATCTGGTTGTCAGTATTACACACACCACACCCATTACACACAGTACAAGGCAGACACATAGACCCACATATGCTGAGGCACTTAAAATGTAACCTACCTAAACCATACATACCTTCCAGATGAAATATACTTAACAAATACCCTCATCAACCCCTAATGCACTCCTTCAAAACAACACCAACACATACAGCCACATCTTGTGGAGCCTTTACTTCTAAGCCCATAGGGCAAGCCGCCACACAATCCAACATTCTGGTAATTGGAAACACCATTGTGAGAAACACTGATGACCATCTCATCAGGCTGAGTATAAAGGAAGTCATGGTCAGTTGCTTATCAGGCACCAGTATTCAGCACATTAAGCATGTAGTCAAGTCACTGGACCACAATTACGAGTATGACTCATAGTCCATGTGTGCATAAAGGAGACATCATCGAGCTCTCAGAATATGTCTCCCAGGCTGGGATGAACCTAGCATTGACTTGCATTTTACTTTTTAAAAGGATGATGTCATAATATGAACAGAAAATGGCTGACTTTAATAACTGGCTTAGTTTCTGGTGTCAATCTAAGGGGGGTGCAATATTTGTCAGGAGACGGTCATCAGACCATGCTAATTTGCCAGGGAGAGTCTGTACCTCTCCCCTCTAGGCTTTTGAATATTAGCTAAAATATTCTCTTCCCCTATAGAGTCTTTTTAGGCAATGCTAAACTGAAAGTACTTACAATATACCAAATCAAAACCAAGAAAATCTAAAGGCATTACTGCTCAATGCTAGGAGTCTAATCAAGAAACTTCACTCTCTACAAGCTCTCTTCACCCTAGAGAATGCTGACATCTGTGCAATCACTGAGACATGATTTAATGCCACAGAGAATATACTGGCAGTGCAGGGCTATAATTCCTTCCATACATTTAGACCAACTAATACACAGACAGGGACTAAAGGTGGAGGTGTCTCGATTTACATTAAAAATAAATGTACCTTGATTCCTCCCTCATGGAAATATTCCCTGATAATACTGATATTAAAAGATAAGTCAAAAGATAGCTTATACCCGACAAGTGAATACCAACAAACACTTAATATATGCTAAATGAGGTGCCACAGCTCACGAACACCTCAGACGGTTGAAAAAACTTTTATTCAAAAATATAAAAATGAACTGCTTAGGTTAATATGTAAACAAAACACAAAGGTTAATGCAGACTCCATCAGATGGTCTATTTCTTGACTTTATTTTAATTAAATTAAATCTAAATATATAATAATAAATAAAAAGTAGAAGTCTTCTCCTTCATTAAATCACATCATTGGCACACAAGTTACCTCAGTAGAATATCTAGGTATCAAATTACTATCGTCCATAGATGGAATAAGATATGTTAATTATGATAATATCATAGACTTAATAAAAACATTATTTCTAACTGGAATAAACTAATCATTCCATTTGAGAATAGACTCCAATTAATAAAAATGATTCTTTTCCCCAAGATATTATAAATAATTCAAGCCTTGTTTCTTTTACCAACTAAGCACCACATTAGGAAAATAAATAATCTCCTCTAAATTTCCTTTGGTTCCCTCACAAATCTTGAATAGCTCTCTCAAATCACATAAGACCCTAGAATCTAGGAAGAATTAGTTTTCCAAGAACAGCTCTCTCAAATCATATAAGACCCTGGAATCTAGGAAGAATTAATTTTCCAGATATAGATGCTTATGTAAAAGCTTCAATGTTTAAAATTATACTAAATTTAATTGATCCTAACTATAATTCACATTGGAAAACTTTACACTTATCTATCCTTGATAACAAGAGTAATACTTCATGTAAATACATTCCAACTAATTCAAATAATTTATTTTGGCATTATCTTTCTAATCTAATACAATATAAAGTTGTATTTCCTATGGATTCATAATACTTAAATCTTATACTAAAAGCTTTTAAAATATGATTTTTCTAATACTCACATGAGGATATGATTTGAATCTTTAATCCCTTTCAGTATTACAAAACATTTTTTCAATAAAATTAATAATCATACACTGGAATTTTGGGACACCAAGGGGTTTGTCACTGGTATCAATGTATTAAAGATTTTAAACCTAAAGATATCCAACAACTTATTACAGAATTTAATTTAAACTCACAAGATTGGTTATTATTACATAATATGAAAACTCATTCAAATGGACTATGTATATCCATCTCCAATTTGTATTTTAAAGACGAACCCAAGCTTTTTATTTAATATATGAAACTACATATAATAATAAAAAAATGATAATTTAATTTCAAAACTTTATAAAATAATTACTAAATGTAAAGTAAATTTAAATCTAAAATTCTGGAATCGTATTACTTTAGGTCAGGCATCTCACTTTACTTCACATAATAAATCTCAGTTGTTATCATCTGTTAGACACACTTCTTGGCCACAATACTGGCATATTTTATGTGGAAATTTTTGCACAGAGTTTTTTAACCCTAAATAGAATTGCCAAAATGAATGGAAACGGTACCCTTTTGTGTTGGAGGTGTTTACAGGAATGTAAAACAGATTGGATTCATGTATTTCATGAATTTTCATCCTTGAGTTTTTTCTGGGCTAAGATACAGGAATTTCTACAAGCTTTATTTACTGATAAATTTTCTTTAATAATGCTTTTTAACATTATTTAATGTAAATGATAAAAATAATTTGATGAATATTAACTATACTCTTTTCTGGTCCATCCTTCCTGTAGCAAAGAAATGCAGTACCAAGAAATGGAAATATCTACTCCTCCAACATGTGAATACTTTCTTCTAGTTTTAAAGGAAACAGCACTAAGAGACACTAAAGTCAAAGAGCTAAGAATTTACGCTAACATTCATCAGTAATCCTTGGATTAAAGTGATTTCTCTTATTGATTTATATCATAAGAATCCTATTACTAATACTGGAAAATGATAATGGAAAATGAGAAACATTTGGCGCTTCATCTTTAACATGCTGTTTTCAGGCTTTTATATATTGTACATAGTACCTGAGCTTCTCCATGTTCAAATCACCGTAGGCAAAATCTTATACCACTTTCTTACAAGCTATAGGTCCCCTCAATGACCCAGAATACCCATAACATGTATTTAAGCTTATTGGAAACACTCACCATTCAACCCAATATCACATTCATGGGTGAATTTAATTACCCCACTATTATCTGGGAATCATATAAGACACCAAATGTGCAGGCACTGAGATTCTTGGATTTTGTAATAAAAACTCCCTGGATTGTCAATATGCCGACCAGGGTGCAAACATACTGAATCTGGTCCTCACTAATATGGGAAATTACACTAGAAGGTATGCAGCAACATCTTCTTTGGTAAGGTCAGATTGCAAAATTGTCTTTGAAGTAATAATAAAATCTGGAACCCCAGCTAACCCTGACTCTAAGGCTAGCTTCCTACTACTAAGTGATAACCTGGCAAAATGGCATGCCCTCATAAATCTGCATAGAGGAGCTGTATCCATCAAGAAGAATAACAGAACTAACTCAAAAAAACATGCCAACCTTGTGGAATCATAACATCAAAAGGCTGTTTAATAGCAGGAAGAAATAATGGCAAAGATTTGGAGGTGAAGCACTCACATCAAACTAAACAAACAACTCAAAGGAAAAATGAAATCTACTAAAGCAAAATTTGAGGTAAATTTGACCTCCCAGGCCAATGACAGCATTCATTAGCTATGTTGAAAACCTCAAAGGCATTACACAGTCATGTGCAGAGCTCATTGTCAATGGAGCCACCTATACTGAGCCAGAAGATATAGCACTAACAGACAAATTCAGCTCTAACTGTAATATTTCATACATATGCATGTTCAATAAATTGCAGGGGAACTGCACACACACACACACACACACACACACACACACACACACACACACACACACACACACACACACACACACACACACACACACACACACACATATATATATATATATATATATATATATATATATATATATATATATATATAGGATTACTATTATAATGTCAACGCTCAATTACATGCCTATAATATGTTCATCGGACATATGTCCGAATACTGTTATTGTTGACAGGTTATAATTTTGACCTCCATAATGTCATAAAATATTTGCAGTCACACATATGATCATCACACAAAGGAATCCGCTGTTTACAATGGCGGAACCACCGTAGATTTGCACTTTGGAATGACACTAACACAAATTCACATTTAGGATTCGTGGAACATGTGCGTACTGCATGGATGGGATACTACTAGATGTCAACACAGTGTTCTAGTGTATCAATAGGAAGTTTGTGCAAGACTACGTTTGGAAGCGGCATTTTGGATGTATTAAAGAATAACTAGTAAGTGTAACTGTATTACAATTTGATGCTGGTGATATAGGTGTAATAAAACTGGAATGTATCTGTGTTGTACAAATGTTGCCATAGACATTAACTGAAATGCAGTACCATTGCTGAAACTACTGTTATTGAGGCGTAGTTATGCATATAGTTGAAATACATTGATGCATACAAAATGCTTATATCTTTTGAACTGCGACCATAGAAAGTGCTAAAAGTGCTAATAGTGTTGTGAAAGTGACAATGTTTAGTATGTAATGTTGTGTAAATATAACTGAATACCTAAAGTACTATTGACAGTTGCTGCATGTATAAGTGATATTATAGTTATCATGTATTCCGATAAGTGGAATAGATGTGTCAGATGGGGTTGATGTTGTGTACATGTCCTTGAAGTGCTGGTATTACTTACTGATGTCACTGAAATGTATGTTATGCATAGGTAATGCATGCTTGTTGTAGTACAAAACCATGTTTAGTGTCCCGGAAGCTTGTCATTATCCTTAAGTAGAATACGTGTAAGTTTGTAATGTTTAAAATGTGATTTAATTATAGGTGTACTGTAATAAGATGGCTGATCAACATGCATTGACTTCTCAAGGAGTACTTGGCAATAGTTATTCCACTGTAATGTCGCAAAAGTGACGGTCAATACTGTGCATAGATGTCTACCAGTATTATCTGGAGAGAAAAACGTTAGTGAGGAATTATTGGTGTTGTACACTGAAATGCAAGCAGAAATGTAAGGGCTGCTGTATCACTGAGAAAGTGGATAGTAGTGAGAAGTTACTCAAAAGTGTTGAACATTTTCATGCGCCTGATGTTGTAAGAGTAGAACAAATGAAGGTCCATGAGAAAATTAAAAGGAGAGCTGAACATACATTAGAGGACCCATGCAGAATTGTCTCTGAGGTTCTAGCAAGCACATCGACTGATGTAACTACTATGACCAATACTGATACACTGACACAATGTGTCCGTAGGCTTAGGTGTAGGAATAGTACACTACCTAAAGTGAACTTGGCTAGTTTAAAGGATCTCACCCCAGAAATGGTGCCTTTAAAACAGGGACAGTTTATTATTAAACATAATGCCTTAAGGAGTCATAACAATGATGTTGTTATCATGATAACGGAAACTAATCTGGACGTACTATGTAATTCAGACTTCATATTGGTGGATGGGACTTTCCCTATTAGTACTTGAGAATGTAAGCAGGTGTACTCAGTGCATTGCAGTTTGGAAGGTAGTGGACACAATAGAGTTGTGCCTGTTGTGTATGGTATACTCCCTTCAAAATGTGAAGAGTGTTATGACCAGTTTTGGTCAACATTGCTGTCTATTTGTGAAGAATTCCAACAGCAATTATGTCCTAAAATGGTACTAAGTGATCTCGAAAAAGGGGCTGCGAATAGCATAGTGAAGCACCTTCCTAATAGTACAGCTAAAGGTTGCTGGTTCCACCTGTGCCAGATTCTGTGGAGGCAAATACAGAAGCTTAATCTGACTACAGTGCATGATAGTGAAACACAGTTTACCTTACTTTGTAAACAGATTCCTGCTTTGGCATTCATTCGTACTGAACATGTATTGGAAACATTAACTTCAATTGAAGAGGCTTTGGGGTATCAGAGGTGCAGGTTTATGTGATTTCTTCAGGAATAATTACATTTTAGGTCATCCTTGATGTTATGGCATGCGTGGTAATACCTCTGAGAGACAACCCCTTCTGTTTGAGGTGTCATTCTGGAATCAGTCAGATACTTGTACTATGGGCTATCCAAGGGGTCTGAATGCAGTGGAAGGCTGGCATCGCAGTTTAAGGAGTTTACTAGGGAAGAAAGACTTGTATATCACGGATGTTTTACATGCTATCTGCCTAGAACAGAATCAGTTGGAAGACCTTAAGCAAAAAATGTTATGCTGTGTTCCTTCCTCTCCTAAGAAACATAGACTAACCGATAAAGAACATATGATACAACGTTTATTAGCTAAACATGATGAATTTACACCTCTGGAATTTGTGCAGCTAATAGCACATCATTGCTCATTTTAACACTATGGATTGGAATATTCTACTGATAATCTTGAACATCTAGTGATGATGATACCTCTAGGAATAAACTAAGGAGGCCATTGACCTTTGCCAGTAATGTGCATGTAGCATGTGATATTATTAAAAAGAACTAGGATATTCTGTCTACTGTACATGAGTTGAATGGGGTCATTGGCACACAGCCAGATTTTGCTTTTAGAAATAATAGATCACTTAAGAGTCAGCTCTGTTATCGATCCTTTAATACTAAATCAACTATAATATCTGATAGACTTGGTACATATATGTGTAGGAATTGTATGGCCTGTACACATATACATATTGGTAATCATTTCACACATCCCACTTTGGGTTTTAAGATAGATACTGCTTTTTATGCAGATTGTCGAACAAAAAATGTTGTCTATTTTTGCTATTGTACTACCTGCTTCTCATTTTACATAGGGAAAACGAACAGGATGTTTAAGGACAGAATACGTGAACACCTTAAGGATATCAGGAATGTTAAAGAAACCAGCGCACTATCACTAGATGTAGTTAAAGAGGGTAAAGAACATAAATTTAGCTTTATGGTACTAGAGTTTCTGCACAGTACCAAGAGAGGAGGTGACATAAATAATAGAACAGAATCTAGTGAACAGAAATGGATTTTGCGCTTTCAAGCTGATAAACCTCCTGGTTTAAACAACAGAGTTTCCCTGAAACCCTTCCTTAAAGCACGGCCATTAAAGCATTGATCTCTCTTTTAATATTTTATCATATATGTTTCAATAGTCCGTCTTTTATTATTTTTTACTATTGTATTTGTTACCAGTTTTAAGTACATATTCTTCATTTAGTCTGTTTTATTCAATTTTTTAACGATCTATATATTCTACAGATGTATTTTATCACATGGCTTTTAGCTATGATGCACATTTTATCTGATTTTTGATTGGATGTTTTAGTGTTTAAAAATGTAACTGTTATTCTATCTTTGTTGGTCTGATGAAGCGGATGTTATTCTGAGAAAGCACTTACCTACTACAATAAAGGACATATTGATTTTCACTGCTGTGTGGAACCAGATTCTTTTTCTTTTTCTTGTAGAACCAGATAAGGGTTTGACTTTTAGACTGTAATATATTAATTTACGCACTGGCCTGGGAGACATATCAGGACATGGGGGCACCTTGGCCACAGCAATAGTGTATGCAATGTCCAAGGAGATGGGATTTCACATAGATGAGATTTATTGAAATGTTTCCTCAGAAAGCATACTAGGGGAAACCCACTGGCAAGTATTGCTGAATAGGCTTAAATGACTAAATTTCCCTAACACCCATTCCGAGGAAACATTACAATAAATTTACCTGACATTGGTTAGTTTTGATCACACGAGCAGGGTGTTTATTGCATTTAAATTCACTTTTGTGGCATGTGTTTTTATTTGATGAAATTCATCACAAGTGTATGAATGAAAGCGTTAATCTATTAAAGAGCAATCTTGGTAGAGTATCAGTGATTCTTGGTGCATTTTGTTATGTTCTAAATTACAAGAGCTCTAGTTGAGAAAGCATATGAATTGTGCTTATCTTATGGGATATAAAGGATTCACTTCTACTAGTGAATGTTAGGGTGCAGAAATGTGCTAGTGAGTCACAAAATGGTTAGAAACACTAAAGTTAAACAAGCCCTTGTAGTGGATACTATGAAAATTTGTACTAATGTTGCCTGGTTTCTGTATTAGCAGCATGTAGCAGTTGAACAGTTTGTCATGGCAGTGGTCAGTGACTGGAAAATGGAATGGTTAGTTCATGTCGTAGTAAGAAGTTTAGTCATTCCATTGTGCTCAGGACACATTCAGTAATTATACAAACAACCAAGTAAATAATTTGAGAATAGGCATATATGCAGCATTGGGTAATGCCTATCTTTGCAAGCATATTTAGTAATGTAGCCTAAGAGTGTAACACGCAAATCATTTATTATTTCTTTTGACATCATGTTACTGCACAATCCTTCTATCACTCACCAAGTAATGGAAACTTTTGTTCGTATTTCTGGTTTGTATCTTTTTTTCCTAGGCCTCCACTGAAACTTTATCAGTCCCAATTAAATTACCCTAGGTCACATAAAATTCCCAGTGAAATTACCCTGGCTTACAGAAATTTAATCTAGCAACTATACAAGGAATATGCAATAGTCCTACACATCTAGTTTAGTAATTGATTTGAATCAGTGTCATACAGCAACCTGTGTAAGATTTCCCATATGTAGAAACAGCAAATAATCTCTGCATTTCTTTGCAAGGGAGGTAATTGTGTTCTTTCTTTGTGTTTGCACTTATTTTTTAGCCATTTAGATCTGCCTTCAGCAGTGTCTGTTCTGTTTTTCCAAATTACTGTTTTGATTGTGTTTGCACTTATTTTTTAGCCATTTAGATCTGCCTTCAGCACTGTCTGTTCTGTTTTTGCAAATTACTGTTTTGATTTTCTGTTTTGAGAAATCTGTAGGCTTGATGTTTTCCCCACCCATCTGTTTTTTGCGGTGCAATTCAAAGTGGCATTTCAATTGCCCACTGTTATTGAAATTTAGCTTTAGAGGCCACCCCCATCTTCTCATCTACTCATTCCTCCAAGCACTGAAAGATCAAATTGGAAAGACGTTTCCTTTAGATTCTTAAAGCCTGTGCTGGCCTCTATTTCATAACACCCCACTCAGTTGGTGCACACTGCAATTTTCAGAGTTTTATTCCCTTCTTTCCAGCTTACTTTTGAAATCTGTAACACATGGGACTAGACTACCAATCACTGGAGAGCTTGGGAACTGCTTTTCAAGAATCAGCTTGGAATTGCTGCTTCTATTTTGCTCCTAGTGAGAGAGGGAGCAGAGGGCCATTATATTATTTCTGAAGACTGTTGCTGTATTTTCAAATTATTTATTTCATTTTTTTTGCATTTTATCAGTTTAAAGTATATTTGCTTTTCCTTGGTTTAGCAGCTGCTACTGTCCCTTGAAATCACAGTTATTGGATTTAATTTATTGCACTTACACTTCATTATTTAACTGATTGGTACTATTTTACTACATTTAAAGAACATATAAAGTACTTTTCATGGAAAAATCACCTGTCTTCTGTAAGTTTTGCTTTATAACCTGTTTGTGTTAAAATCACATTGCTGTAGGGTGCTCTAGCCAGGGAATAAGTTGTTTTGTTGTTGTAGTATACCTGAGAATTCTTTTTTTTTTGCTGTATTTTTGCATTAAGAGTAGCTGAACATTTATTTTGTGGCATAAGAATTTTATCTGGTCTTTTTGCTTTGGGAAACACTCCAGAAATACTCAAAGTGTAGATGTTTATTGCTGGAGGGCTCAGGAGCTGTATTTCAGTTTCTTTCCTATTGCTATAAATTGGGCACTTTTACACGACCCCGTGCTCTTTTCCACAGAACTAAACAAAGCTTTGTGTCCTTGCCTATGATAGAGAAGTGTTTCCCCTATATTCAGTGTCATTAAGGCAAAGGAAAGTTATTGTATTTGATCTTTTGTGCTTACAGTTCATTATTGAATTGATTGCTAGTTTTGCTGCATGTACTATCATCTCTTTTGGTAAGAGCGATGTACCTGCTAACTACCACATCAAGACCAACGCCTTAAGTACGCACACAGCGGTGAGAGACCTGGGCACACAGGTTGACAGCAACCTTACCTTTCTTTGACCACCATGTCTCCACTGTGGTAAGAAGGGCATCCTATATTGCTCATCTCATAGGTAAGGGCATTGCCTCCAGAAAAAAAAGAAGTTATAACCTCCCTGTACACTTCCCTCATCAGGTCAATAATTAAGTACAATGCCCCTTTTGATATGTACCTTTCCAAACAGCTGCAGCAATTGGAGAGACCACAAAGGTTCCTCACAAGGAAAATTCAAGGTCTTCAGCATCTGTCCTATGTTGATCATATGAAATCACTGTCACTTTATTCTGTTTCATACAGACTACTCAGAGGCAATCTCTGCATTGCATACAAGGCAATCTTTGACCCTGCTTTATTGGAAATGCTGCATATCCGTAAGTCAAATGGTACGCAGGTTATTCGCATTAAAGATCTTAACCTGGTATGTCACATTAATGGAACCTGCTGGAGGGACAGATTTGTCTCCCAGAGGTTACCACACCTTTGGAACAGGCTCACACTTTATGTCAAACAGAGCACCTCACTGGCCCTCTTCAAATGCAGTCTGGATGATTGGATGGGTAACCTTAAATTTACCCTAGGGGTTCCACCTGTGTCCCTCTTGGACAGGGACAACTGGTGCTAGTCATGGAAATAAGAGTAGAATTTGGCTAGGCTTGTAAGGCCCTTAGGGCCATTAGTCTACTAACTTCCTATGATCCTATGATCCTATGTAAAGAGCTTTTAAAGTACTTCTGGTGTAAAAATTGTTTGTCTTTTCTAAATGTTGCTTTCTAAACTGTTTGCATTTAAATCCCCTTGTTGTAGGGTGATCAAGCCAGGGAATACATTGTTTTGTTGCTGCATTGCACTTGAAGGTTCCTTTTGCTGTGTTTTTACATTAAGAACACCAGATCATCCATCTTGTGGCAAAAGGTGTTTCCCAGGTCTTTCTGAGCTGGGAAGCACTCCAGAAGAACTCAAGATATAGTCATTTATTGGCTAGAGGGCTAAGGAGTTAGATTTCACTTTCTTTTCTGTTGCTATGAATTTGACATGTTTATATGGAGCTGCTTACTGTACAGTGGTGGTAGGCAGTGCCCTGTATAGATGCAAATGTGTAGACACTAAGATTATCAGTATAACTCAACAAATCAAGAAATAAAGAATGAAAGAGCTAAATTGTTGTATGAGTACTTGCCTATTGGTAACTGTTCTACAGCGTTTTGAGTTTAATAGTCTTAGTTGCTGTGCTGCGTTGGTTTTCAGGTTTATCAATATAACTAGTACTAGGACTGTAACCTGTAACTTAGTGAGGCATTGTATGGAGTTAAGCTTAGAACAGCTAGCTTGCACATCTAACAGCACTGATAACATATCCTAGCACTACCTAACTCTAGTCCCTTACACTAGAGCCCACCCTAGGAGACCTCTGTATAACATAGTCCTCAAACCATATTAGCCTATTGTAATAAAGTTCAAGCGAATAGGTGTACCCATTGAGGTAGTATGCATGTCCTCCATACATTTAGAGGTATAGCTAGAAGTCAGTTGCTAAGAGTAAGTAGACTAAATACCAATGATGTGATGTGTGTTGAACAGATGGATGAAATGATCAAAGAATGTAAAGAAAGAGGTTATGATAGTGAATTTGTGGAAGTGGTAAAGTTGGAAGGTCTGAGAAACAGGAGCAGTTCAGCTAGACCTTATTTTGGTGGAGATATGTATTCTAATGTTTCAGCACAGAAAAGAGAACAAAATGACTTAAGGTATACTGCAGCTTACAGTATGAGGATGAGTAGACTGAAAAACATTATATCATAAAATTGGGGCATTGTTGAGAGCTTAAAGCTATTCATAGGTTCATACTAAGTTAATTGCTCTAGCAAGCCATTTTAAACCTAGCCAATTATCCCTTGTGAGACTCAAACCCTGCATCTTGCGTTTGTAAAGCAAACACCTTAACCATTAGCCCACCCTTCCAACCTGCTATTATTGGCTCGAAGCCCAGCTTTGCATACGGGAATTATCCTAACCTTAGGAAGCGTTTATGTTATATTTTTCTAATAACACAACTAAAATTAATCCTAGGATGAGTAAGTTTGGGATTTTTCCATGTTACAATTGTGTGAGCTGTAAATATATTATAACTAATGATGGCTTTGTACACCCAAAAACAAATAAGAAATTTAGCTTCAGCAGTTGTGCCACTTGCAATACCATAACGATTGTTTACTTAGCTACGTGCACTGCATGCTTGCATTTCATGTAGGCAAAAGCACACGTAAGCTTAAAGATCATATAATTGAACACACTTCTGAAATATGAAGATGTGCTACAACCAATGCTTTAATTAAACAAATTTTAGAAAAAGGGAGGAACCATGAATTTAAATTCAGGGTGATACAGATTGTTTCAAAGAGTATAAGAGGTGGAGACCTGAATAATAAATTATAGGTCTCTGAATATAATTGAATTACATGGCTGCTAGCAGACTCTGAACCAGGAATTAATGCAAAAGTTAGTATAAAACCTATACTGAAAAGGAAACATGATAGTTTACACTAGTGGTTTATTAGTATTTCATATTCAATTATTTTTCACATGCATTTCCCCGCATGTAATTTTAAATGTTTTTATTTTTCATTTCTGTTTATATGTACTTGTTTGCACATGTACTCAATGCATTTATTTTTGCTTGTGATGAGTATGCTAGCTCTTTAAAATTTTCCTTGGCCGTGTCATGTGATCTTGTTAATTAACTATATTTTGAAGTCATTGTGCCAAATGTAGTCTTTTGTTACCACATTGAAGAAGGGTAGCCCTACTGGAAAACTTTGTGAATATTATGGAATATTAAAAGCTTCTACTTCATCGAGCATTTCCAGTGTCTGTATACATTTGTTGGATTTGATCTTTCTGAATATCTGTCTCAGACAGGTATACGCCTTTCACTGAGCAGCTTTCTACCTTCATCAAGGATGATGCCACAGTATGAACAAAAAATGATTCACTTTAAAAACTGTCTTAATTTCTAGTGTCATTCCAGGGGGGATTCAGTATTTGCCAGCCTGGGAGGTTAACATACTATACGGCTTTGCCAAGGATGGTCTACACTTGCCCCCAGTGGACTTACAGATAATGACTAAAACTTTTTTCCCCCTTTGAGCCTTTTTTAGGCAATGCCAAATTGACAAAATTGCCACCTTAGCAAATAAAACCCCAAGGAACATAAAGGTGTCACTGCTCAATGCTAGGAGCCTTAACAAGTGGCCCAACACCCTCAAGCTGTCCTCACTCTGGGGAATATAGACATTTGTGTCATTACTGAGACACAGTTTAAAGCCACATAAAGTACTCCTGCAGTGCAAGGCTTTGGTGCCTTCCATACATTTTGGCCATTAGCCACAAAGACAGAGACTAAAGATGGAGGTATCACAATGTACATTAGCAATAATTATACCTCTAGGTTGGTTAAATAGGATGATGCCCTGGAGTTCATCCCTGTCCAAATCACCATAGAAAAAGTCCTTTACAATATTTTAGCAAGCTATAATTCACCATCTATGATCCAAGAATCTCAACATGCATGCCTAGACTTGCTGGAGGCACTCACCATCCAACCAAATACCGTATTCATGGGAGATTTCAACTTCCCTTCTATAGACTGGGAAGCATACACAGCCTCCAACTTGTAGGCACATTTTCTGGACTTTACTAACAGAAATACCCTTGCCCAGATAGTGCACACTCCCACCAGAAGTTCAGAAGTACTGTACCTAGTACTCACTAATATGAGAGAGCGCTGCCCCCTATGTCACATCATCATTGGTGAATTTGGATCACAAAGCTGTCGCCTTCAAATTAAAAATCAACTTGGAAAACCCAGCAAAATGTGTGACAGTTAGGAACTATTCTAAAGCAAGCTACATCCTATTAAGTGACAGTCTGTCAAAATTCAGTGACCCTATAAAACCCAAGTTTACATTACCCTATGTGGAATTGTTCACAGAAACCCTGTACAACCACATAAATGGCAGCATAGAGGCTACTATAACTACCAGAAGTAAACCCAAAACAAACCCCAAAAACAAACCACACTGGTGGAATCCTAACCTTAACAAGGTATATAACAAAAGGAAAAAAGTCATGGCCAAAATCAGAAAAGTAATTCTCATAATGATAAGAGCTCACTAATTAAGCTAAACAGGAAGCTAAGAGATTGAATTAACTACAACAAGGCCACTTACTATGACAAGATAGCCACTTAGGCTAAAGACAACCACAGGGCCTTCTACAGCAAAGTCTGAAACCTTAAAGGTAAACACAGCAGTGTGCTGAACTGGTGGTAAATAGTACCATCAAGCAAAGTGACATAGCAAATCTGTTAGCTTACAAATTCAGCTCCAACTTCACCCACCAAACTCTCTCCCTGCCCCCACCATGAAATCTCCACTAGCATACCTCCCCAGCTATTTGTAGGGAGTAAGTTATGGTAGCTTTTGCTAAGGCAAAAAACACAGCCTCAATAGGTCCCGACAATATTCTAGGTTGCCTCCTAAATAGCTTGAGGCATGACCTATCAGGAGCACTTGAGTAACTTTCTTCTACTGCCTCAAAACAGGCCACATACCGCATGAATGAAGGACTGCAATGGTTATCCCTCTTCACTAGGATATACAACCAACTGACTCTGGCAACTACAGGCCCATTAATCTGACTAGTGTAATATACAAAGTCATGCAATGAATTATGTTGGAAATGACTGACAAAGACATTGTCAACCTACAGACACTGGACCCATCCCAGTATGGTTGTAGCAAAGGAAAGTCATGCCTACTTATCCTGGTAGACTTCTTTGAGAGGGTCACCAAGGCAATGGATGAGGGGAAAACAGTGCATACCACCTACCTAGATGCGGCTAAACAGTTTGATACAATATCCTTCTCATGCATTGTTGACAAACAAACCAAACTAGGCAGAAATCACTGCGTAACCCACTGGATGTTGGCTGACTCACAGATATGACCAAAAAAGTCAGGATTGGTGAGGCTACCTCCACCAAGAGACTAATCACCAGAGGAGTACCTCAGGGATAAGTGCTGGGCCTGCTTCTGTTTGGCATCTACTTCTTGGAGGTCATTGCTAATGTCAAGGGCCTTTTCCTCACCAAGTTTGCAGATGACCGCATATTGGGAGCTATCATGGATTCCACCATGACATGAACATCCTACAGGGGGACCTAACACTGACAAATAACTGGTGCCAAATCCAAGGATTATAACTCAATGCCAAATAGCACATTATATTGCCTTTTGGGAAAAAGTCCACCCAGGTTAATTACTTCATT